>NW_015659390.1:212183-239565 GCF_001515625.1 Sinocyclocheilus rhinocerous
TGCCGTCAGCGCAGCTGAAGAGTTCTGTGTTCATCTTTACGGATTATGATTATAATGAAAGAGTTTTTGTTTTTTGATTTGTTTTATTTCGTTAAGTAGTAATTTAAAGCTTTCTATAGATATATTTATCATGTCTGTGAGGCATGTATTCGCTGAGTTTCGGTTCATTTTTGTGAAGCGCTCCTGTTGAAGAAGAGACGGCAGCAAGCGCATCATGTTTGATTTCTTTATTTTATAAAAGCACAATGTTTTGTTGATATTGTGAGTGCACACAAATAAAAGTAGACCCTTTACAGTTACGAATGATGTATTACTCTTACCTTTATGAGCAAAAATGACGGTGTATCCACTGAAAAAAAATGCAAGTGCTCGCGCTGGCGTCTCTGTGTCCTGCAAAGCGCGCTTCAGCTTCCACTCTCTGCGCAAACTATTGGATACAGCGCACATTTATCTAGGTTTTAACGTTTAAACATTGTTATATGCTTGAACTGTTTTATATCTATAGATTTTATTTTAGTCAAGTCGTGATGATTTGAGAAGGCTAAATTGATCAAGCATATGCTCACTGTCTGCCGCTGGCCGCTTGGTCGTTACTTTAAATGCGTAACGTTAATTAGGCTATGTGAGTACTGCTCATGTCTGAAAATAATATATGAAAAACAAAATTATTTTACATAAAAACATTAGGCTATAGCTTATATTTATTTAGTACATTTGTAAATTAATGTAAAAACTAAAACGAATTGTAAAACTGAAAGTATTTTTTTTAATTGTGTTCAGCACGGTGGGCCGCATTTGAATTCGTGACGGGCCGCGGGTTGAGAACCACTGGTCTAGACCCTGAATATAAGATGACCGTGTTTTTTCAGATGGATTTCCAAGAAAAAAATATCGTCTTATATTCGGGACAATACGGTACTAGTTTTTTACTTCATAGAAAAACCAACCATGTCTCTATGATATTCAGACCCTTTGATATGACTTAGGTTCCTACTACTTACACCTATGGGATTGCATCACTCATTTTACCATCCGTCAGATGAAAATAAATAAATAAATCTTAGTAGCACAAACGGTTCAGGACGATTTGATGCCAAACTTTAACTTCTAGCATTTAGGGTTTGTTCAAATCTGCAACTCCAAACTAATAAACCTAACCATCAATTCTCATTCTTACCTTTAGCTAAATTAAATAGGTATAGAGATTACTGTATATGAAACCTCTGCAGGTCTTCAGTCTAATTTGGGTAAAATCATCTCTAGTTCTACTGACAGGATTCAGGGGAGAGCAAAGTATGAGAAAACAAGAAACAATCTGCCAGAGAAAGAGAAAAAGAAAACTAGCTACAAATTATCTTTATTGATGCTCTCAAATAGGGTCAATAACCTCTCTCGTTCTCGCTCTCTGACCAATCTATGTAGTGCTGCACGTCTCGCAGCACAGGCACAATGACATATCACCATTTCTGCAAAAGCCACAAAGTGCAAAAAAGGGAGAAAACGTCAAAGAGCAGTAACACGGCCAGCTGTAAACCAGTCACTCTTTCCTGTGTGGGTGGCAAATGCAGGCAGAGAAAACAGAGAGGGGGAAATAAGGGATAGATGACTTGAGGTGGTCAGATGGCAAAGAGATAGAATTTGCAAAACAGAGTGAAAGACAGCAAGTGTGAAAGGTGAGATGCACCATGCTTTTCAAACACAGGCCTTCACCCACGCTTGGCTCGGCAAACAGAGTTAACAAGAACACGTGAGAAAGAAAGATTAAAAGTCTGTGCAGTCAAAGCATCTTAACAGTAAAACAGGATTTTTACATTTTCTGAAGAAAAGAGTGGACGCTTGCCCATGCAAAACTCTAGCACCATTGTCTTGCTAGAGTTTTCCAGATGTTTGCCACGGAGTTGCTAAGAACATTTAAAGAGGTTATAAAGTTGCTGCCTAGTGTTCCAAGTTAAAAGAGCCCATCAACAAGATATTCTGGTCTCTAGATATGGCACAGGACCCTCCTTTTAAGTCTAGGGGATTTTCACCAGTTTAATTATCCGCCAGATGCAAAATCATAACTGCGATTTCTTAGAAATGTAAAAACACACCTTTCCTTAAACTGCAAGATCTCATTCATGTGTGACCCAAACTATGCAGGAAAGGTTACACATCAAAGTTTATTATTTAAAGGTTCACACAAAAGAAAATTGTCGTTTACTCACCCTCATGTTGTTCCAAACCTGTATGACACAAAATTTTGTTCATAAAATGAAAGTCAGTGTTTGGACCCCATTGACTATTATTGTATGGACAAAAAACAGTTCTTCAAAATGACTTATTTTGTGTTCTGCAGAGGAATGGAAGTAAATGATGGCAGAATTACATACATACAGCACCACTAGTAATTTTGTGTGCATTTAAATGAAGAAATTCTGTGAACATTTAAACCCAACAAGAACTGTCAGTGATTAAATGTTCAAAACTTTTTGGCTCTTAATTGACTCTTCTAGTTTATTTAGGCTTAACTAAGTCTAATTCACTAACAATCCCAATGAACACCCTTCTTTTCAAGTGATTATCAGATTGAAAACTGGTTTTGGTGACCAGGTCAGTGTGCAATGAGGAAATAAAGTCAATCTAAATGTGCACAGGGTGTGTGTGTTGAGTGTTTTCAGACCATCTTCAGATCTGTGCATCATCTCCCATGGTGGATGGTCTACCACAATGAAAGCAAAGCCTTTGTAAAAATCTCTTCCAATATGCTCTGGGCGTGTTAACACCTTTATGTGGCCACAAAGACTCTCTGTTTTATATGTTCATATGCGCACACACACACGCAGTCAAGCAGACACACGTAAGTAATAAACACCACAAGTTAACACACCCTTTAAGGTGAGCAAAAACAAGCTCAGCCTCAACACACACATCAAGTTCCCCTCCACCCCCACATATTCACACACACCTCAACATCAATCTCAGAAATGAAACTGGAAAATCTTTATTTCAGAATATATACAAAACGTCAGGCCCATGGCCACAACAGTCACTTATTATTATTATTATTATCAGCGCTTTAAAACAAATTAAAAAGGCAGCAAATGATCAAAACTGAATTGAAAAAAATCTGAAAATGTGTATCGAACTTTTATTATAATAACTAAAATGCACTTTTACAGCGCTGCGTGTCAAACACGTAATAGGAAAAACTCCAGGTGTCCCCAAACCCAAATGTCTTCCCTCTTTCTGTGTTTGTGGTAAACCAGCACTGCACCTCATTTCAAAATGCAGCAAAACAGATGTAGAGAGAATCTGTTGTTTTTTCATTTATTTTTGCACTGTATCTGCTCCTGTATTTTCTTTTTTGCTTTGTAGAGCGACTCTAGAATTTCAGCATAATTTGTCAAAATGTCATAAAACTACATAATCAAGTACAAAAATACATATTTAGCTTAATGAACCATTTAAAAAATTCTGAAAATATGAAAATCCAAGTGAAAAATTCAAAATATTAAAGACTTTAAAAGTAATACTCAATTACTATCTGAGGTTGTGATGCTTCAGACAAAAAAAATGTAATGGTGTAGTGTAATGGTGTAATGTGTGCAAAAGTGTAATGGTTAGCTGTAAATAAATATACAACATTCGAAAATACAAAAGTATAAAGTATTATTTGGGTAATGAAGTAAAATAGCAGTCTTAGTGCTTTAAATAATTTCAGGGCTCAAATGTACAAACCATCTGAGTGCTGACTTATGACTGACATCTGAAAGTTCATATTTTCCTAAATTTATAAATGCTAATCTATTCAGTTCATTCTATATACACTACTATTCACCATTCAGTCTGACAACTTCTCGATATAGCCTTGCTCCTTTAAATTATGGCCAAAAATGTGGCTGTGACATGCAAAACATAAAATGAACCTGAGCTGCAAAATACCCAGAGATTTTTAAGAGAGATTTAAGTTTGGGAGATGTTAAAAATGTAGAGAAAAAGGTGTTTCTCAAGTCAGTCTCGAGTAAAAGCTTTTCTCTGATTCGCTTTAACTATGTCATCCGGAGAGGGTGTGTCAAAAGAAAACGGGGTGATGTGATGGAGAGGTGGACACTGCACTCGTTCTTTCACTCTCTCCATCTGTCTGCTGTATAAGAAAGCATTATGTGTCGCTTTAATGCACTGGCACTTCTCGTTTCTCACACGCACACACATTGCTAATGCAAAAATAGATTGTTTAGCAAACACACGTTTTTTCTGACTGGCGGAGATGCGGGTAAAACTCAACAGGGTTGGCGAACGACCATCGGGAGATGTTTGGGACATGAGTGCGCTAAGATCGACGCTCTGATTTAAGCTAAGTGGGCGGGGCTTATGTACAGCCACTGCAGATTTGTTTGATGCTTGATGCTTAGACCCATTTTCACTCTTAAGCGATGCAGTGCATGTTGGGAATTGCAGACCAAGTGACGCTTGGTGTTGGGACATGAGATTGGACAGGGATGGTGCCTCTGAAAAGCCAGGAGGAGCATTTGCAGCAGATGTTCGGATAGGCTTTTGATTGTTTTGAGGACAAGTTGTATGCGAATTATGTGTGTTTTGGAGTCCTGGCAAACTGTCATAGAGTTTGGGACTGTTGTCCTGATGCTCCTGGATCAGCTCAGCCAATGAAAGGCTTCCAGAGCTCTTTGCTTGCCCAGGTACTCCCAACGGTCCACTGCTTTGCAGGACAGTGCTCAAACTTCCTAACGAGACAGGAAGAGGGGCAGATGGCTTGGAATCCTGTAGCGCTAGGCTACTGAGAGAGCAGGTTAAAAGAGATGAGGATGTCGCACCCAGACCAGCTGGGACAGATGTGCCCAAAGAGAGACCAGAAGAGAGTGTCGCACTAGAACCAACAGACAAACCAGACATAGGTGGGACACTAGGACCCTGAGAGAGCACTGCAGAAAGTGGGGCAGCAGGACCAAGAAAAGAACCAAAAGGACTGGTAGTGAGAAGAACTGTGTTATCCAATGAGAGACCAGTGGAGGGAATTAGAGGAGGAACATTTGTACACTTCGGTTCATGCTCCGCTATTAATTGCGCCAGTGAACTTTGCCCTAAAGTAGACCGTCCACCATCACTACCTAAATTCTGAGACAAAACCTCTTTTAAATGGTCTTTTCCCAAACTTCCCAGACCAGGGGGAGGATTTAGAGCAGCAGGTATGGACTTGTTTGGGTCAGGCATGGCTAACAGATCACTGAGGTTGTAAGATTGTTCTCTGCCTTGTTTGCATGAATGTGCACTTGATACAGTCTTAGTACTATTGTGTGAGGGAGGAAATAAGGATCCTTACCTTACGAGGGCCAATTGTAGTCAAAGAGTGCAACCGAGAGGATGAGGAAGGTGATCGAATTTCATTGGTTAGCCGAGACCACAGAGAAAGCAAGAAAAAGGCAATACGTTATACACTGTAAAATTAAGGACATCAGCGATTAAAAAATAAAAAATGTTATCAATTGAAGCATAGAGAAAAATTTGTACCTTACATTTTTATATTTTATAATTATAAGTTAAAGATGAAAGGTGTCCTTCTTTAACATTATAATTAATTTATACACATAATAAATATTTGTATTAGTAGTATTTTATCAAATTAATACTTTTTAAATTTATTTTAATGTATTATTATTATTTATAGCCTCCAACACTGAAAAAAAATTAGGTTCTCCCCTGTTTTGGAAAAACCCTGGAATTTAGCATTTTCCCCTGAGACCTCTTGCCAACTTTATGCGTGTTTTTTTTTCTATCTGTGGTTTTGTTGGAGTGGTTTTCATTTTCATTTTAGATTAAAATACATAATAGGGCACATTTTTAAGTGGAAGTAACACAGATATATTCTGGGTAGCTAATGGCTATAAGGGTGTGTAGTGTTTTTTGGTGGTGTGTATTGGTTTTGGGTGGAAGGGCGTGTTTGTGTACCTTTCTGTGGTGCAGCTGTGGTGATAGGCTCGGGCTGTGGGTTGGTTCTGGCTGGAGGGGCGTGTGCATTGGTGTTCTCCTCAGTTAGAATAAAATCAAGGGCTCTTTGAGGGTCACAGTCATATTTCAGAGCTGCCTGAGTCAGTGTGGAGTCTGGAATTGAATCTCCCAGCACAGCTCTCATCTGATCCAAACAGGAATACAACCGACCTGTCACAAAACACAAACAAACAGGAAAATAAGGATGATAAGGATGATAACTGATACAAAAGATTCCCAATGCAATGTTAACATTCCTCAAAACTGAATCTGGATTTTGGACAGGCACAAAATATTATATGAATGAATATCATCAGTATAAAAACACAATTGTTTTTGTTCATACAAAGCCTGGTTGGAAAGATAAGATGCTTTTCTTTAAAACTTTATATTCATCAAAAACCCCCAAAAATGTGTCAAGGTTTCCACAAAACATATTAAGCGGCACAACTGTTTTCAACATTGATAATAATAAGAAAAGTTTCTTGAGCGGTAAATCATCAAAACAATGATTTTTGAGGATCATGTGATATTGAAGACTGGAGTAATGTCTGCTGAAAATTAAGTTTTGCTATCACAGGAATAATTACATTTTAAACATTAAATTGCAATAATATTTAACTTATTTTACTTTTTTTACTGTACTTTATAACAAATAAATGCAGCCTTGGTGAGCATAAAAGACTTTTTTCAAAAATATTTAAAAACTTTTATTTAAACAATCTGCTAGTTTTTGGGTTGTCTGAACAAACTAGTTGTTTAACCTGTCTTAAGGAAGCTGGTTAAGTTGATGTAGTCCACCAGACCCTAATCAGACGCATTTATTAGAGATACAACAGTGCAACACTTCTATAGGGCAACTGACAGAAACTCACCAAATATATACTGTAAGTTAAATAACTATTTAATCTTTATTTCCACAACAAAAACAAACCATAGTTCTCACAAAAAAGAGAGTAACTTCTCTGGGTGTGTGTCCATGGTGTGTGTTTGTGCGCGTTCACTTGGATGGGTTAAATGCAGAGCACAAATTGATAGAATGGGTTATCATACTTTGCTACAAGTCACGTCACTTTTCACTTTGAATTACATATACTAACACGAACAATTCGATATGCGATACGATATTGCTTAAAGTGTGTAAAATCAATTTCAACTATATTTTAAAATATTTAAAAATTAAAATTATATAACCAATTTGTTTCACATTCTTTCTTGGAAAAGAAAGAAAAGGAGGAGATGCTAAAGACGAATCAACTCGGTGTTCGCGTGCCGTCTGAAACGCGTCTCTGTGTGTGTGTGCGCGCTTTGCACGTGTGCGGCAGAACTGAAGATACGCTGTGCGAGATGCACCAAGAGCTTGTAACACTCCAAAGAGAAAGGAAAATTTGAAATCACATCATATGACCCCTTTAACTCTTTTTTAATGGCAAGCAATTCTCTGCTATATGCGTCGAACTAAAACTTTGACCTTTTGCAACGTTTTGATTTAAGTAGCCTATTATTAAAGTTATTCAGATATCGTACGCCCTTGCGATATGCATATTGCAATATTTACATTTGCTATATTTCAATATATCGTGCAGCCCTACTTCATTGTGAAAGTCTATAGTAGCAACAGGCCTAACTTTTAGACTATCTGCCCTCTAAAATCCTCTTTGAGAAGTTGCATCTCTATATTCAACCCCTTTAAAGGCTTACTATTAAAAATATTAAATCTAAAAGACTTACTAGCCAGCTAGTCAACTAAGTGGCCATCTTAACCCATAAAGTCAGTGTGTACCTTGTTGTAGTGGGTCTAGTGTGCCTGCAATGGTGGGAGATGTTGGCATCTCCTCTTCCTCATATTCTGCCTCTTCCAGGGTCTCTACATGTCGAGCCTGCCTTGAGTCTTGCCGTGAGTAGATAAACTGTGCAGCTATGAAAAACATAATTTCACAAACATCTCCATAACAGACAAAACTTAACAACATTATTATACAGCTATTTATTCAACATGTTAATGAATATGGGATTTTTTATTTTATTCAAAAAATAAAAAAAGACAGGCAAATGGTGTATTTTCATAAATGGCATTGCAATGGGTCATAGAATCCAGTAAAATTAAAAGGTTACTGGGTTCAAACCGAATCTTTTTATCAACTTAATCAAGCAAATATGACCAAAATGATATGCAAATTATAATTAAATAAACAAATCTTCAAACTAAAAATATAAACTACATTAGAAACGTTTTGCAATTGGGCTTTATGGCTGATCTAAATGACGGGGACACTCATAATACAGAATTTATACATTTATTTAATACTAAACACAAACCAGTGGCAGGAGAGATGCAGTAGTCATCTTCCACTGACTGCCCGTACATGTCATCTTCCTCAAAGTCTATGAACAAGGAAGAAATGGAGACAATTCTGTTATATTCCCAGTTAGTTAAAGCAATCCCGCTGCATCAACAAACAGAAAAGCATTGATGGACCCTAAAAAATCTTTGCTTAGTCAGCCACTCCACCTGAAGCCATGCAAGAAAAGTTATGAACAAAACTGACAGTCAAAAGGCACAAATACAGGGTTGAAATAGAGTAAAATGTATTAAATCTTACAGGAAAAAGAAACCAGATGTTATTTTGTCTTATATAAACTACAAAGCTGATGTGTGCTGACCAAAATATATATAAAAAAATACAAAAGCCAGATGTAATGTAATGTTGGCTGTGTTTACTATTACTAGAAGCTACTATCTGAGTTTAAAAGCACAGAACTGAAACAGTGACACGATAGCAATCTGTCATAATCTGCAGCACCGAACACTGTATAAATAAACCAGCTAACTAGCAACCATACAGGCCTCTTTACACAAAAGCGGTTAAATATCATATTCCTCCAATATACCTTCGTCGTAGTTATAACCTCGGACATTCCTGTGACGGGACATTTTTTGTTCGACGGCTTTCTTTCACGTAAACAAAGTACGCGAGGCAAGAAATCAATTGTCAGTGTAAAGTTTAGACATGCGTCTCACTCCACTGCCGCCATGTTGACGGCCATCGCAAACAGGAGACACGCGCATGCGCAGTGAGAAAATACGTAGACTTCGTAGAAGTACATTAAAGTTTAGATTCTGAAAGCCTCTAAAATTCTACGAAGGAGATTCGAGATTAAACAATTATGTTTTTAATGAAAGCAGTAATTTTATAACTTGAATTTAGGCGGATATTATTGTTAACATGCTAAGTTTCGAACATTTTCATTTTAGACGTATATTTAGACAGCTGAATTATTAACAAAAGTGTAAAAAAATACTTTTTCAAACGTGAATTTAAAAATTAAAACACTGACGTGTGACAATGTGTAGCCTGTCAAACTAAATTTATGACGAGATTATTTTACAGTTGCGTGACAGTTGGGGAACCACTGTCAATGGGTTTTCCGAATATAGGTAGCCTATCTATAATGTGTATATGTTTCACTTACTGTCATGTGTTTAATTGATCTTTTGACCTCCATACAGCTGCCCAAGTGGAGAAAAAAATCCCCTGTAAAGTTTATCTGTCCTTGGAACACAAGACTCAGCAGCTGCAAAACCTACTCCTGGAAACCACCTTCAATCTTCCTCCTCCTCTCTGCTGTATCAGATTTTTTTAGGATCTTGATATTTCAGTTTCAGTACTTTACAATGACCCTAAAACTGGGGAGGAAAATCAGCTTAGTTCCCTGTTCATATCTTCTAAATTACCATTCATACTGGACTATAGGAAACATCGGGTGAATTATCTAAAATATAAAGGAGAGGATATAGGAGTTCTGGTTAATGGTAAATTAATTTGATTACTATTTAATGTCTTACAAGTCAGGAATACTGAGGTAATGTATGAATGTGTTGTTCTGTACATCAGGTAGGTACAGAAACATAATGAGAGAGATTTAACCACAGTCACTAATCTCACTGTTTGTGCTAAATAGGTTTCATTCACATCTGCATGACATTTAAAACTTTTGAGTACATGTCTAAATTTAGCTTAAAAACACACTCAGCACTGCAGCTATACAGATGCTTCATGGTTTCTTAGAGTGACCCAGTTATATCAAGTCTACATGGGTTGCGAAGACATGGGTGGGAGGGGTTCTTTCCATGTGCAAAAAAAGCAACCCAATCTCAGCTATGTCATGGGGTGGTGATTTTATATGAATTTATAATTTTTATGGGAAAAATGTAAGCATGAAGGTCCACCCCTTAACCAAACTGCAGTGGGATATAAGCAGATTGTACAAAAATGTATGAATGAGATTGTACGAATTCATGCGAATTAGCCATCAATTTGCCAAAACTTTAAAAAGCTATGAATTGCATGAGAGTGTGTTGGAAAAAGAGCCTCAATGCATGACATGGGTGGGAGGGGTTCTTTCCATGTGGAGAAAAATCAACCTGATCTAATGAGGAAACGTAACTTTTATGAGGTTGCAATTTTGTATGAATTTGTACAATGCGATTCATACGGATACATACAATTTTTAGTAAAAAACGTAAACATGAAGGTCCATTTTGAAAAAGATTCAATGCATGACATATGCATAACTACTTTGTGTTTTCTTGCTATTGTTGACAAGGTAAACTAAACTAAACTAAGGTAGCAACTAGTAGAAGACAAAACAGGAGATAAACATTTGACTGACCCATGATTCACCTCCGGTGTGGTATGTGTGTGCGGTGGGGGATGTTTCATTCACTGCATCTTTCTAAAATGTGTTACCCACAGGTTGTGTATCATGGTGGAGGGTGAGTGGGGGGGGACAGGAATAACATTTATCATTTTAATAAGGCCTTAAACACAGGTCAGTCTCACACATCATTAAGTCTGTAGTCTGTATGTGGTGTCTGTTTCCAGACTGACTCACAAATATTTTGAGGTCACAAACATACTGCAATGGAAAACTGTGCACTTTAACATCATCATGCAGATGCACTCACATTAAGTGATTCTCCTTGTGCATTTGATGTTTGTAGAAGCCTCAGGAGAGTGCAGTGAGACGAATCATCCAGTTAGTTACTGCATTTTACTCAGAAACCTGTCAGGACCTTACAGATGAGCAATGCTCTTGATTAATGCTATATTTCATAAATAACTGCAATAGTAGTGATAATATTAATAGTATGTTTTAATAATATATTATTATTATTATTAATAATACTACCCCAGTTGAAATTTATTGCACATTTTTCCAGAGTAGCCTAGTTAACTCTGATTGGTCAATCTTGGCACTCTGCAGTCAAATATTTTGACTTATAATGTGAACAACATAAATTTAAATATTGTAAAGGTAGTTTTAGATTCTGCTGGGCTTGATATTATGTTATTTACGCAATGCAATCCATACATTTTTATGTGTGGCTATTATTGACACCACAGCAAATAGTGACATGTTGAAGTTTTGATCTGTTGTGTAGTCATAAATCACCTGCTACCTCATCATAGGGAAGTAGACTACTGAAATAAAATGTCGCCTGTGTTAGTGTTTTCTCTTTTAATGAAGCACCCCCGCAATAACCCCTCCTTGTTCTGCAATGGAATGGATGGATGAGCGCTCTCAGCAAGCGCGCAGACACTACGAGCTCTGCTGAGCACGTGAGCGTCAGTGGTCAGAAACAATGGCTCGCGCTGACCGATATGATAAGTGACGGTCACAATATGCCAACCAAGTGAACGCAATGAGCAGACAACCTATAAAACAAAACATATAGACCACGAACCTCAAGAGTGTGTGACAGAGTGAGTTTGCTGGTTACCCTCCTCGATGATTATGCAATTACGCAGACTATCACATGGCAACAGGTTGGACTTGTTGGAGAACTTAAACAAGCTGCACTACTTTTCCATCCAGACAAATAACCTATCTGACTGTGACTTTCAATAACAAAATGTGCCATATGCCTATGTATTGTGTAACGTGACGCAAAGTGAAATTATTAGCAACCCAGAGGTGGTACATTTCTGGAAAAGGAAAAGCGAAACCGTTTTAACCCGATGAAAGCGAGAGAAGTGGGGGAAAAAAATAATTAAAAGGAAATAACAGAACATCACATATCAAGTTGTTTTCTGGGCAGTTGGTTCTCAATAACTGAACACCTGCATATTTGGAAAGGGAACTTTAAAAAGTACAGGCTACGGCAATCTAATGACATAAAATGAAACATGTAGCCTAATTCGTTCATCTTTACTAAAATACTCTGTCATTACTAAAATATTCTCTCAGTGTTTTCTGCACTGATAGGCTATTAAGATACAACTTCTGAATTCACATTTCGAAACATAGGGAGACGGTGCGGTCCAATGCTTTAAAAAATGACTCGTATGAGTCGGTTCGTTTTAGTGAATCAAAAACATACGGGGCCCCTGCGAAGTTCGATTCCTGAACGAATGATTCCTATAGTTCTTTTTAGTGAATCAAAAACACTGAATCAGTTACTATCCTCATATCCCACTAAAGCATCGTAAAGCATCAATCAAACAATTAAATCAATAAATTAAATAAAATGAATCAAAGTTAATTGCCGGTTGTTCATATGATAACGTGTTAAAGATACACATTTTACGTTTTGCTGTAATCATTGGTATTTTATAGAATTTAATAAAACGTGATTTAGTTTTTTATTATTTACAGATCTGCATTTATGGTGCTTCTAAAATGTCTGGTAAAAGTCACAAAAATCTTGGTTTGCAGAGAGCACGTTTTGAAAGAATAGTGTTAAATGTATTTATTTGTTATACACTCTGTTAAACTATGATCTTATCATTTTGCAAATTAAATAAGAATATTTTTATTATATTTTTCACCGTTTTTCATCTTCAAGAGGGCTCGCGAACCAGAGGAATCTCGAAATTTCTCTACGATTCCATCACTCACTATAGGACAGCCTCAGTACCGCAGAAACAGCGCTGGGTAGAGGATGCCCGGACCCCTCACGCTCTGTTTCCACCTGTTTGCCCAACTTTCACTCCCACTCAGAGTCCACATTGTACTCTATGAAACCCGCTGCCACCCCTCCCTGTCTTTTTACCTCGAAAAACACAATATAATTGTTCCAAAAGAACAACAGTGAACGATTAGCGCGGACCTCTCCCTCAAAAGGCGCTCTGATGTCTGAATAGTAGAGCGGTTGTGCGCATGCGCAGAACCCGAGGCGCCAAATTTAGCGGGAGGGAGAGACAGCCCTAGCTTTGTCTGATGGATCTGTTTACAATATCGCACACTCCGTAGAGAGCTTAATATCGGCACTTCCTCCTCGAAGAGGAGCTGACAGCACTCCACTTCAGCACACTTGAGCCGAGCGCACTCACCATCACTTCTCCAACTGTTACCCTCCTCTTGAGCAGCGGGATGGCGAGGCGGCACAGACACAGGTAAGTTTTAAGAGTTACGCATTTTGATGAGAACTTTGATGAGCGCATGTATTTCCTTTATATTATGAGACTGCGCTCCACAGCCACACGCGGGCATTTAGACTCAAGACTAGCTAGACAGTTCGTGCTGACAGCATTACATTTACTATGCATGCTCAGAAGTGGAGTGCTTGTATTTAGTTGCATTTTTACAGACGCACTCATCTCTCCGCGGAATAGTTGTTTCTTCTGGTTGCGCCGCGCCGCGATGAACAGGTGGATGGCATGTGCGCTCTCCGCTCGCGCCAGCGCGGTGGTCTCGCGCTCGTGTTCATTTAAATTTTCATTCATTCACCTGCGCGTGCAAATCCGCTGGACAGGTTACGGTGAGATCCGGTACTTCCCCAAAGAATACACACTCGTTATGATTCAGAAACAATGGACGAGAGGCACAGTGTCAGCGGCGACGTAGTGTGACTGAAAAATAGCGGGCGATTGCAGAAACATCTCGGCATGTTCTCGTGTAATTTTTTTTAACTGTTCACCAGTTTTTTTTTTTTCATGGAGGTAATCCAGCATTATAACGTTTGGATTAATTTTGAGATTATATGTAAACCGGATGGATTATATTCACTGAGTTTTCTAAATCCGCTTTACAGTTGTCGGATTTGGAATAACTAGTATTATAGTCTTAAAGGGATAGTTCACCACAAAAATGAAATACTGTCATCATTTACTCACCCTCATGTTGTTCCAAACTACCATGACTTTCGTTTTTGCGTCGGACGAAAAAGAGATTTAGGGAGAGCATGAGGATCTGACAGCTCGGCCACCGTTTACTTTTACTGCATCTTTTTCCCATACAATGAAAGTGAATGGTGACAGCGGCTGTCATGCTACGTAATCTTTCTGTTTGAAGAAATATTAGACAGGATGAAAAAAGAAAATAGCTTAACATGAGGGTGATTTTTGCATGCACTCTCCTTTAAGTTTGTTTCAAATTTTAGAGCTATCATGCATGTGCTTTTGTAATAAATAAATTTTTAACAAGCTCAGGCAACAGGTTAAAAATAACGCATTTGTTATATTGGTCACATGAGATGATAATGGTAAACTCATATTTAGACTGATATTTAAAAAAAAATTCCTCTGAATACGGTTTCAGCCACAGCTAGACTATTTTGACAAATATTTAAATTCACATGTACAGTTAGTCAACAACCCTCAATGCACACTAAAATGAAACCGTATCTATTTGACTAGTATTTTTTATTTTTTTTTATTTCAGTGAGCTAGGTGCGTTTTGAGTTTTACATTTCCAGTTAAATACTTGTAGTCAAGGAAGTGAGCAATCATCTTAATCTTTTGTTTTAAGCACTGGCATTAAGGATAAATATGAGGTTTAAAAGTACATAAACACACATACACCTGTGGCACAAAGGCCAGGAGAACATTGTTCTCCACGTCTGCTTGTGCTCCATCCTGATTGGCCAAGAGCCGGCCAGGTGAGATGGTTTTGACAGTACCTGTGCAGGTCTGAACACGTTCTCTCCATCATGAAACAGTGCCAGTCCACGCACACGCTCACTGTTTCTGCGACGAAGATGATGATGATGTGGAGATTTATGATCATGACTACGATGGTCCTCATGCCAAGACAGGAAAACGCCACCTCGGCAAGACACGCTGGACCCGTGAGGAGGTATGCTAAAACTGTTGTCTGGCTTTGTTTGAGTGCTATTTTTTTGTTTTGATTAACCCTCTGATCCATACTTAAAAAACAAATACGTTTAAGTTCCAATTATTAATTATTTTTATTATTACAAATTAATAATTACAAATGAATATTGATAATTTATTATTATTGATTTATTATTATTTTTATTGTATTTTATTAATTTTGATAAAATACAAAAAATTAAGAATACAAATTTAAAAAAGACATTAAAACATATTTTTATATGTATGAATTTATATTTAATTATCTTATATATAGTTCAAAGTGGGTCTTGCACCCACTAAGCTAAAGATTTTTTGCACCTTCATGATATTTACATGTATTGGAGTGTTTTTGGCTGTTTTTGTTTGATATTGCATCCTGTGTTTTCAGTAACAAATTAAACACACTGTATTTACATTTAGTTTGACTGATAACCCTTTATTTTTCATGTAGCTTTATGTATTTATTGTTTAATGTAAACATTCATTATTGCTTATTTAACAATGCATTATTCATTTGATTGTGTATTCAATGCTACAGTGTTTACTGTACTTTTTTTTTTTTTTACAGGATGAGAAGTTGAAGAGGCTGGTAGAGCATCATGGTTCTGAAGACTGGAAAGTCATTGCCAGCTTTCTACCTGTGAGTGTGTGTGTTTGTGTCTATGATTGTTTAAGTGTGCGTCCATGTATGCAGCTTGTGTATTTAGGCTTTAGGGGGTTAGGTTAGGTTAGGTTATGTTAGGTGTAGTGTTTTATATATGTGCATTTGCATGTGAATAGCCAAAGGATCAGGTACTGTAGAAGTGTGTGCACGTTTTGGAGGATTTTGCATAATTGGGTATTCCTCATTGGTTGGCCTAGTTTGGAACAGAGTCAAATGGGGGTGGGGTGTATGGCAGAGTTTCAGAATCCACTGTGCACCTGCATGCACACACGGATGTACAAACACACACAAATGTGCATTCAGGTAGAAACATATGTTCACATATAAATGTATAACATTTCTCAGGCACAAAAACACACAGTACACATGCACACATAACTACGCGCTATATGCAGTCAAAAATCATCTACTTCTAGTTATAGATTTCTTTGCATCAATCTCAAAACATGAACAAGAATCAGAAACTAAAGCTGTTTCATTTCTGATTCACTCTGTGTGGGGTTTCCGAAACACCTGGGATCCTATGCAGAACATTGAACTCATATTAAACTCAACAATTTACTTTAATTCAAAGTACACACCACATTGACAACCTAAAATTAGTTTCCATTGTCTGTTACCTAACTGTAAGTGTGTGTGTGTGTCACAGAATCGCACAGATGTTCAGTGTCAGCATCGCTGGCAGAAAGTTCTCAACCCTGAACTTATAAAAGGACCGTGGACTAAAGAAGAAGACCAACGGGTAAGACATCTACAATTTGACACAAAATAACCAAACCACAAACAATATGTTACCTCGAATAACCAAAATACAGCCAGAGGATTGCAGTTACAAAACCAACTAATCCGCATGCAACCAGGAGAATGTTAAGGGGGAAAATAAAGATCCATTAAGTGGGTGTTGTGTTGTAATGATTAACTGGTGGGACCAGGTGTTTCTCTATTTATCGTCATTTTTATGACCCAGCAGAAGTCATTAGCAGGTGTATTTTGCAGATATTCAGCGTAATACCACTATCTGTATCTGTGTGCAATCCTAAAACACTTATGCAATGTTAGTTCCCTTTCTCTATGGGTTTGTGCTGGGCTGTAATACACCCCCTCTTTCAGCTCTAACCTCCTTTTCCTTTTCCCGCACTACTAACTTCTAACTTTTTCTCTCTCTTTCTCAGGTGATCGAGTTGGTTCAGAAGTACGGCCCCAAACGTTGGTCTGTGATTGCGAAGCACTTAAAGGGCCGGATTGGGAAGCAATGTAGAGAGCGCTGGCACAACCACTTGAACCCTGAGGTGAAGAAGACTTCCTGGACTGAGGAAGAAGATCAGATCATCTACCAGGCGCATGAGAAACTTGGAAACCGATGGGCTGAGATCGCCAAGCTACTTCCGGGCAGGTAAAGAAACGGTACTTACAAACTATATTCTATGCATTTGTATGTGATAATGACAATCTATTGTTATGTTTTTGTCATCAGAACTGATAATGCCATTAAGAACCACTGGAACTCCACGATGCGGCGGAAAGTCGAGCAGGAAGGCTACCTGCAGCTAGCCGCTAAAGTCAGCCCCACTCCGCTAAATAACAGCTACGTTAAATCTCACCTCCTGAACTACAGTCAGACACCGACCAATACATCCATGCCTGCCTCTTCCATGAGCAATCAGTATCCGTACTACTCACTACTGTCTGACTCACAACGGGTATGAGTAACCTTATCTCACAAATGTTTACCTATATTCCTCTGAATACGGTTTTAGCCACAGCTTGACTATTTTGACAAATATTTAAATTCACATGTATAGTTAGTCAGCAACCCTAAATGCACACTAAAATTAAACTATCTATTTGACTATGTCTTTTTTTAATTTCAGTGAGCTAGGTGCGTTTTGAGCTTTACATTTCCAGTTAAATACTTGTAGTCAAGGAAGTGAGCAATCATCTTAATCTTTTGTTTTAAGCACTGGCATTAAGGATAAATATGAGGTTTAAAAGTACATAAACACACATACACCTGTGGCACAAAGGCCAGGAGAACATTGTTCTCCACGTCTGCTTGTGCTCCATCCTGATTGGCCAAGAGCCGGCCAGGTGAGATGGTTTTGACAGTACCTGTGCAGGTCTGAACACGTTCTCTCCATCATGAAACAGTGCCAGTCCACGCACACGCTCACTGTTTCTGTGGAAACCAAAAACATCAGAACAGGTTTCTCTGAGCGTGTCCCCCTGCACCCTAACCTGCCGGCTGTACTGGTTCATCAACTTCAGTTTTGTGTTGACTGTGTTATCGCTTAATTTTTCTACAACGCGTGATAGACGTATGGGGTGAAAGGGTGTTTTTTACATATGTCATCAAACACATCTATCATGTTCATGAGGATCTGCTCCTGTCTTATTTCCTGTCCCCCACTCCCTTATTTATTTTTTCCACAAGGCTGGTAGAGCATCATGGTTCTGAAGACTGGAAAGTCATTGCCAGCTTTCTACCTGTGAGTGTGTGTGTTTGTGTCTATGATTGTTTAAGTGTGCGTCCATGTATGCAGCTTGTGTATTTAGGCTTTAGGGGGTTAGGTTAGGTTAGGTTATGTTAGGTGTAGTGTTTTATATATGTGCATTTGCATGTGAATAGCCAAAGGATCAGGTACTGTAGAAGTGTGTGCACGTTTTGGAGGATTTTGCATAATTGGGTATTCCTCATTGGTTGGCCTAGTTTGGAACAGAGTCAAATGGGGGTGGGGTGTATGGCAGAGTTTCAGAATCCACTGTGCACCTGCATGCACACACGGATGTACAAACACACACAAATGTGCATTCAGGTAGAAACATATGTTCACATATAAATGTATAACATTTCTCAGGCACAAAAACACACAGTACACATGCACACATAACTACGCGCTATATGCAGTCAAAAATCATCTACTTCTAGTTATAGATTTCTTTGCATCAATCTCAAAACATGAACAAGAATCAGAAACTAAAGCTGTTTCATTTCTGATTCACTCTGTGTGGGGTTTCCGAAACACCTGGGATCCTATGCAGAACATTGAACTCATATTAAACTCAACAATTTACTTTAATTCAAAGTACACACCACATTGACAACCTAAAATTAGTTTCCATTGTCTGTTACCTAACTGTAAGTGTGTGTGTGTGTCACAGAATCGCACAGATGTTCAGTGTCAGCATCGCTGGCAGAAAGTTCTCAACCCTGAACTTATAAAAGGACCGTGGACTAAAGAAGAAGACCAACGGGTAAGACATCTACAATTTGACACAAAATAACCAAACCACAAACAATATGTTACCTCGAATAACCAAAATACAGCCAGAGGATTGCAGTTACAAAACCAACTAATCCGCATGCAACCAGGAGAATGTTAAGGGGGAAAATAAAGATCCATTAAGTGGGTGTTGTGTTGTAATGATTAACTGGTGGGACCAGGTGTTTCTCTATTTATCGTCATTTTTATGACCCAGCAGAAGTCATTAGCAGGTGTATTTTGCAGATATTCAGCGTAATACCACTATCTGTATCTGTGTGCAATCCTAAAACACTTATGCAATGTTAGTTCCCTTTCTCTATGGGTTTGTGCTGGGCTGTAATACACCCCCTCTTTCAGCTCTAACCTCCTTTTCCTTTTCCCGCACTACTAACTTCTAACTTTTTCTCTCTCTTTCTCAGGTGATCGAGTTGGTTCAGAAGTACGGCCCCAAACGTTGGTCTGTGATTGCGAAGCACTTAAAGGGCCGGATTGGGAAGCAATGTAGAGAGCGCTGGCACAACCACTTGAACCCTGAGGTGAAGAAGACTTCCTGGACTGAGGAAGAAGATCAGATCATCTACCAGGCGCATGAGAAACTTGGAAACCGATGGGCTGAGATCGCCAAGCTACTTCCGGGCAGGTAAAGAAACGGTACTTACAAACTATATTCTATGCATTTGTATGTGATAATGACAATCTATTGTTATGTTTTTGTCATCAGAACTGATAATGCCATTAAGAACCACTGGAACTCCACGATGCGGCGGAAAGTCGAGCAGGAAGGCTACCTGCAGCTAGCCGCTAAAGTCAGCCCCACTCCGCTAAATAACAGCTACGTTAAATCTCACCTCCTGAACTACAGTCAGACACCGACCAATACATCCATGCCTGCCTCTTCCATGAGCAATCAGTATCCGTACTACTCACTACTGTCTGACTCACAACGGGTACGAGTTAACCTTATCTCACAAATGTTTACCTATTAAAATAACACTATTATTAGCCATAAAGTTAAAACAGCGTTTTGTATGAATGCTGTTTCTCAGTTGGTAATTAATACCTTTTTTTTGCTTGTGTTCAGGTGCCATTTCCACTTGCTGTTCAGTTGAACATCATGAACATTCCTCAACATGGCACTGCTGCTATCCAGGTAACCCAAGAGCAAATTGCTGTTAATTCAGCATGAATGCATTAAATTAAAATAACAGTAAATGTATATGTGTATCTCATTAGTAGACTAATTCAAACCAGAGTATTTTGACAATCATAAAAAGAGTCGTCTCATTTATTTGTGAATCGAACTACACTTGTGCAGTATGTTTTTGAATTGAATACATACATACATATTCACAACAATATGACGTTTTATTTATAGTTTTCATATTTTTTTTAATCTAATTGCTTTCAGTTCAGTATCACAATAGAGGAAAATAGAGCAATAGATTGTTTTGTTCACTTTGCACTGTTTTGATTCCTGTGATACAGAGACACTACAGCGAAGAGGACCCCGAGAAAGAAAAGAGGGTGAAGGAGATTGAGATGCTCTTGATGTCAACAGAAAACGAGCTGAAGGGACAGCAGGCACTACCAGTAAGTGTGTGTGTGTGTGTATGATTAATTGGAGGAAACATCTGGGGGTCTATTTCACATTCTAACTGCTTGGCTAAATGATGCAATTGTGCCTTATCACACCACAAGCTCTGTTTAACTCCTTGTGCAACTCCGAACCCCCTCCCAACACTTCACATCATTCAACTCGACAAGTTCCCTTTCTTTCTGACCGTACTTCCTGCATGCATCCCTCTCTTTATTTTGCTTAATTTCTGTCCTACACCCACAGAGCTTCTCTCTAAATCTTTTCTCGCCCTCTCTCACAGATCTCCATGAGCGGCTACGGTGGGTGGAACAGAGGCTCTTTGACGGACAGCTCAGTTGGTGTGGTGGTTTCAGTCCTGGCTCCATCCCTAGAGCAGGGATGCCTTCCAGAAGAAAGTGCCCATGGCAACACGAACAGCCCAAACAATGACGCCAGCTCCACTTTACCGGAGTTTATTGACGCTATTGATTCGGTAAGAGACCATGAAAGTATCCTAAGTTAGATCTAAAAGGAATGGTTAGCTGATAGCCAGCGTAACCCTCGCTGTCCTCACGTGATCTCGTCTTCTCAGGCCCCGTCTATCTGGGCCAACATACACTCCGATAGGAGGTTTCCTAAAATGGAGGCTCAATCCAATCAGGGTTCACCCGCCCACAGCGATGACAGCAGTGCCCTCACATTTCTTTTCTCTACGCCCAAACATTCAGCCACCAGACACCTGCCTTTTTCTCCCTCTCAGGTAGCCTGAAAACGCTCTACCATAATCAATCAGTCACCCAATAACTCAATCATTGATCATCTGATCACCCTGAATCAATCTCTTCACACTAATACATATCAGTCTGCATAAGTCAACACACATAGGACTCATCTAAAAGTCACGTCACCAAACATAACCCATTTATAGAGCCCATGAGTGTTTCTAGGGTCATAAAGTGTGTGCTAAGAAAAAGATATTAGAGTGTATTACATCAGCTCTTAGTGCTACACTTTTATGACGCCTTAACTCATTTGATCTTTTCAGAATGAGTGTTTAATCAGTGGCACTGTTGATTTTGCTTGTCTTATGATTGGTTGTTTTAGTAAATTAGTTTCCTAGCGATGTCAAACGCTACATAATCGAGACAGCATTTGACTTTAATATCAGAAATCGTTCGGGTTCAGCTCAGTATTGTGCATGAAGGAATGTTGTTGTTTTCTTGATTACCTGGGGAAATTGAAAGAAATCTCCAATGAACACTGGATTATCGATGTACAATTATAAGCATGCAAGCACCTTTTGAATTTCCTCTGACATTTATGTTGCACTTCACAATTTTATGCTTAGCAAATATTTTGCAGTGTTCTTCATTAAATGTTAGTGATGCTCTGATCATACAGTACCATAACAACCATAATACTTTTAGCCTAGAGACAGTATTGTTACTCATATGTGAAACTCAGTTTTTGAAATCAAATTTATGCTGATTTTGACCCCCACACCTCTGAATATTGAATATGTGGTTTTCAGTTCAATATCTGATTGTTGTCCTCTTTTTCTCTGTTGCAGTTCTTTAATGCATCAGTGAGCCCAGACTCAGACAGTCAAAACTTACCTGTCACGTCCTCGCCTGTCTGCTCCCAGAAAGCACTGCAGAAAGACCTTGCTCTTCGGCCTCAGAAGGAAAATGAGCTGTAAGTGTCCATTCCAGTATTCTCTGCATTTATAGTTGCGTTCTTTATGATCCGATATATAAGAAGTTTCCCGTACACATATAAAGCAAAATCCCAAGTTAAATGAAATGATTGAGACTTAATGAGATTAATGTGATTGTAATGAGACACTCACGTGAGTGCCTTCCATTTCAGGTTCAGGACCCCAAACCTGAGGCGTTCCATCATGGAGTGCTCTCCTCGCACACCCACTCCATTCAAATCCACACTGACAATGCAAGACACCAAATACGGACCATTGAAGAGGGTGAGACATAAATTTACATAAAAATTAAATAAAAAGGTCAATTACATAAATTAAATAAAAAATATAATTTATGTCATTATTTGTATTTTAAAATTTATTCATATATTTATGTATTTATTTGTTATTTTACTATTATATATATTTATTATATTATTATAATATCTCATGCTATGGCTGATTAAAAATTCTATACTATTTGTAAAATGTAAAATAAAACACTAAAAATAAAAAACAACATTACTGTACAGTATATTTTTAAGATTTGCTAAAGATTTAACATTATTATTTATTTATATTAATTATATTATTTATTATGGTGTTTTAAAAAATTTACGTGAAAATGAGCGTGCACAATTAAATATCCAATACTATCCAATAAGTTAAAAAGCCTTTAAAAAGAAAATGAGCGTGCACAATTAAATATCCAATACTATCCAATAACTTAAAAAGCCTTTAATATCGGCCAGTAACCGATATAATACCGATATATGGTGCATCACTAGTTTGGAATATTTTATTCAAGACTCTGTTCTGGTTCCAGGCCCATAGTCCTTCACTGGACTCTGGAGTAGTTGGTGCTATTAAACAGGAGCCTCAGGAGTGTGAGATCAGCGTTGGGGGGGTGCACCTGGACCAGCCCCCCCTAAAGAAGATCAAACAGGAGGTCAGTTTGGGATGATGTGGGCCCCTTCATTTGAATACGTCTCAATGTGATATTCAAATAGCTCAAATGTAAGAGCTTCTTGTCTGTAATATATCAGTATGCAGTTGAACTTGTCTGATCATTCTGTGTAAGAGTGGGTGTGTGAATTAGACATTAGATATTATACGCAGGATTATGGAAGTAATATACAGTAATTTATGCATGGTGTATTTGGATGTAGTCAATGATGTAAATGGATCTTATGGATTGGGATCTATAGGTGGAGTCAGCTTGTCTGCAGTGGGAGGGGCAAGATCTCCACACCCAGCTGTTTCCTTCCAGTGGCTCCGCCCACGACATGCCTGTGAGTATTTTGATATCGCTTGTATACGTACGTCAGAGTAAATGTTATTTCTCTGCATTAAGTTAACATTTGATGGCTCTTTTCTCTGTGGAACCTATAGGATCTGTTGACTAGCTCTGTGCTGATGCTTCCAAACGCAGAGAAAACTGAGGATGGACACAAAGCCCAGCTGCCCCACAGACCCATGGGAAGCCCTATGCAGGTACAATATCTACTATCAGAAAGCCCTATATGTACTCATCTGAAACGTATTTGGACATGAATTTTAGTGGATGTATCAGAGTGACCGATATGTAACCAATATGAAAGCAAGCATCCAAATGTAAATTTTGAAATCAAATGTTATTTAACACTTTTTTAATGAAATGTTTTCTTTAAATATGTATTGTTGGTTGGTAAAACTTTAGAGCTCATTTTGTAGTAGTACACATTGACTTTATGACTCCAGGTGCTGAATTGTGCCATAAAATTGTGAAGTTATATTTTATTAGGCACAGAAGTGTTGGCTATGCAAAACCTGACCAATCACTTTCATCTTTGACTTTTTCTACTTCTCTCCATCTTTACTTCCTCTCTCTCTCCTTTGCTCTCTCTCAGCAGTTGAGCACATGGGAACAGGTGCTTTGTGGGAAGACGGAAGAGCAAACGATGCCCTCCGAAGCCACGCACAAATACCTCAGCAATTATTCTTCGCGAGCACTGGTCATGTAAAGAGACAGATAGAATGAGACCGAGACAAATATAGAAAAGGAAGAAGAGTGAAAGAAGACAATCATTCTGAAAAGAAGTAAAAGAGGAACACTCCTACACTTGTGGTACATTATTTGGGAGAGGCTAAAAGCCATTTCGTAGACTGCACAGTCGATGTTAGTCGCCAATGTTTAAGCTGTGCCGTCATTTGATTCAAGCAACCAAAGACATTTTTCATGTTGTGTTTTTCTACCTTTTTTGATTTCAATTTAATAATATTGTATTATATATTTTGTATTATATATGGGAAATGAATTCTCTATGTGGGTTCTAATTTTATGGATTTTAATATAAGGAACAATTTGCAGTAATTTATTATTATTTTGTATTAAGAATAATAATTAGCTACGGTGGGCGCCTTTGCCAGTGTTTGACCCCAGTATTGCTCACTTCTTAATCGCTAAATGTCTGTTAATTGTAAGGAGTGTGTGTCCTCCTAGCATTATCAAAATCATATACACCCAAAACTAGACAAGATTTGTACTCCGTATCTGTGGGTGTCCGACAGAACTGCCCTTGCAGAGATCGTATGTATTTCAACCAAATGCCTAACAGCACTGCTATGTATTCCTGGCCAAAACAAAAAGTGCCCAATGCCTAAAAATGACTTTGCCAAGTTTGAAAATTCAAGTTTGCCTAATGTAGATTTTAGGTGATATATCTAGTGTACAAAGGTACTCTGCCAGTTTAGTAGTGTTTCCATTTCAAAAGCGTTCAAGATCGAAACCACAATGTCGAGCTTTCACTGTATTAGCACTATTTCAGGGTTTAGATCAACTATGCAGAGATTTCAACAGAACAAAAAGTGTTTGGTTTTTTTTCCCCAGTTTTTGTATTCGCTAAATAGGAAAAACAAGGTTTACCAAGCATTTTCAAATCAAGGGTTTAAATGGTCACAAATTTGCCTTTGAGATGATAAAACATTTCTTAATCACGTTTTCATAGACACTTTTTTATGTCAATTTGTAATCAGATTTACACTGGTATTTCTAGTTTTTGAAACACTGAAATGATTGTTGCTTTTATACCTAGTCGGCTTGTTTTTGATATTACAATCAGCCTTTGATACTAAGATTGCAGTGTCCAATCAAAAGCATTTAGCAGTAACGTTTTTGTTATTCGCTGCCTTTTTGTATTAGCTTAAAGTACAAACACTTTTTTTTTACACTGATTATGAACTTTTCATACGTTTTTTTATACAAACTTTTATAACTGCCTTGTAAATAAAGTGTGTTTTGGAAAAAATATCTCTGGCTTACTGGTTTCTTTTCCACTTTGAAAAATTCATTGCTAAAGCCATTGTGTTTAAAAAGTGTGTTGCACAGATGTCAATAAGACCAAAATAAAACTACTGTCAGCATTTGAAGCCAATTTTATTATTTAATCAATTTATTTATTTGAATGAAGTGCTATACAGTGGCCCCAAAAACTATTTGAAGACTTGAAACTATATTATATATAATATAAATATAATATAGTCTATATATATATATATAATATTAATTATATATATATATATACTATATTATATTTATATTATAAATAATTTTTTCTTATTTATGAATAATATATCTTTTGTTTTATAACTGATAACAGAGGCATAGAAATATGTATAATTATTATTAAATGCTTAAAATCTTTTTATTTTTTCAGTAATGCAACTTTAATATTTCTTGTAATAAAATGCAACACAAAAAGTGTTTAAGCTATGTCTTTTTAAATCATTTTTAAATAAAATTGATATAAATAATAAAATAATATATCAAAAGACATTAATGCTTTTTAAGTGTGGCCTACTTAAGCCAAAGTGTATCTAATTACTTTCTGAGGCCACTGTAAGATGGATGATGGATAATTTTGACTTTAATTCTCTTGAAGAAACAACACCACACACCACACAAGTGAATACGGCCATTTTCCATAGACCATTGAACCATCTCACCAAGTGCCATACTCAGTATTTACTCAAACACTTGTGACAGTGAGATAACTATAATTGTATAGTATTCAAATGGTTCTGTATAGCTTGTAACATGAAAGAAATGATAAAGGCTGAATATGAATGGAGAGAATCTGGAATTACCTATTAACTCTCTATCAGGGTTTGTAGTAGGAGATATGCAAATGCCACCAACTGTATTCTCTCAGGCTATCTTAGGAATGCTTTCCCTGAATGCCAACACACTATCACACACATTAGACCACATTAGATACACATTCTATTTGTTCATATGGGTGTGTTGACTGTTTTTGAGGGTGAATTTGAGATCTTTAAGCGAGGTGTTTTGTAGAGCGCTGTCAGTCCCCCAGGGCTTCACACTGATGGAAACACTTTCCAACTCGAGCCCTAACAGATGCTCCCCCACTGTGTGTGTGTTGGTGGGGGTGAGAAAATGAAGTAAAAAAATTAACATTATGGGTTGTATACTAGCATTTGAACATGTATATGTGCATGTTTGTGGTGTAGAAACTCTGCTTGAGTCTCTTGAGGGTATTGCTTTTCCTGTGTGGCTGTTGAAGGCGGAGGCCCGGATCAGACCAGGGCCTAAATTTGCAGCTGCCCAGCTCTCACATCATCCTGACCACCTGCTCGCTGGCCTCCCCACACCCACATTTAACCCAAAAACAAACCAGAGGTGCCAAATATACACGGATACGGCGCTAGAGAAGAGCTGGGGAGCTATTCATGGTTCAGTACACTAGAATAATATCACAACTTTCACCCACACATAACGTTGATGTACTGTAAGAAAGATATGTGTGTTCAAAATAGGGTGGTTTTCTGACAGAAAGAGATGATGATGATCAAATATGAATTACACCGCGCCTTATTATTTTTTAACCACCTAAAAGTTTTTTAGTTAAAATGCTACACGTTTGAAGAGGATGCCCGAAAGGGGAAAGGGAGGTAAAATGAGGGGGAGATGAGAGGAGAAACAGAGAATTATCGTCTGAAAAGAGTTTTGCTACTGTGTCAGCTGATGTCCTTTTGTGCAAGCATCTGTTCACTAAATGTGTGTGTGTGTGTGTGTGTGTGTGTGTGTGTGTGTGTGTGCGC
>NW_015659390.1:240640-246879 GCF_001515625.1 Sinocyclocheilus rhinocerous
TCTCATGATTCAGATTCACACACTGAGACGTGACGAGACGATCAGAAGAGACAGAAATAACAGGATCAATCAGTGTTTGAGGAGCTGATGGATCTGCTATCAGACGATCATCCTGAACAAATAAAACACCATCAGATCATGAGTGTGTGTGTGTGTGTGTGTGTGTGCGCGCGCGTGTGTGCGCGCGCGTGTGCTGAGTGCTGCTGGTTACAGGAACGGAAAGGCCTGTCAATGAAGAGACATGAGCAGACTTTCAGAACACAGCCCCCCAAAACCCCACACACCTGCTCTCTGTCTGAGAGAGAGAGAGTGAGAGAAAGAAAGAAAGAAAGAAAGAAAGAAAGAAAGAAAGAAAAAATGATGTGGTGATGGTGCTGGTGGGGGGGTGTATCACCACCCCAAAGTGACACCAAAAAACAAAAACACAGGTGCAAAGAGTTCCTTCCACTCATACACACACACCCTCTGAGCGTGACCTTTGTGTTGGAAACACAGTGTGTGGAACGTTTCCGAGCTCAATAATGACATCACGTATGTCTCTGTAGCCGTCAAATCAGAACTAAGGGTGCGAATTATACAGGGGGGTTGGAAGGGAGGATCTGACCCCCATAACTTGGGGTTTTAATGTAAAAAGTATATATTAATGTAAAGAGTTTTGTTCATATTACACATGAAACGTTTCAACAGCATTAACTACAGCACTTTAACTACATTAACTACAACATTTTACATGATTATATTATATTATATATTATAATTTTTTTCAATTATTTTCAATATTAAAATATTTTATATATGCTGTTCCAAAGATTTTTTTTAAGTAATTAATACTTTATTTCAGCAAGGATGCAATAAATTGATCAAAAGTGACTGTAAAGACATTTATTACAAAATTTACATAGGATTTCTATTTCAAATAATCACTTAAAAAAAACTTTTTTAAAAGCCTTACTATTCATCAAATAATCCTGAAAAAAGTATAATGGTTTCCAAATAAATATTAAGCACCAGAACTGTTTTCGACAATAATAATAACAAGAAATGTTTCACAATATCAGCATATTTAAATGATATCTAAAGGATCATGTGACACTGAAGACAGGAGTAATGATGTTGAAAATTCAGTTTTGCCATCACAGAAATAAATAACATTTCAAAATATATTAAAATGTCTATATATTAAAATAAAATTTAAATTTACTGTATTTTTGAACAAATAAATGCAGAATAAATAAGATACTTTTTTCAAAAACTTAAAAAAAATATTACCAATTCTAAAACTTTTGAAAATGTAGAATTAATTACAATTTTAAACAGATAAATATATAATTAAAGTGTATTTTCCACTGGCACCAAAAAACACTTGCAAGCCTGAGTACCTAACCGCTGCATTGACATTTACTTTACATAACTAATTATTTATTTGCTTTAATATATTTTCAATGTATATGACAAAAAAAGTAGTTTAACATTTCTGTTTAAAAGCAAAAGCTTACTTTTTACTAACTGTTCTACAGACCTAAAAATACAATTTGGGTTGTGTGAGTGAACCTCAACATATCCTATATAAATTACTTTACAATAGTTGACCAGGAGTCAACTTTACATAAATCAGAATTGATATCACACCACAACGATATCTTAAAGAAAACGCACTACAGTTCCATCACAAATATTACTAAATTACCACTGCTAATGACCCCAGTGTTTATTTTAATGGCGCAGTGTCATCAAGGCGGTTTGTGAGATTACGTTTCAGGATGGTCACTGCGGTTAAAGTCAGCTCTGACCAATTTACCTGTCAATGGTTAGTTTACATGATGACACAATCAAAGCAGACACAAACATGTGCAGGCACCTCAATGCAAACTCCACCTTCAGTGTGACTGACATACAAAACCACAGACTTTGCGCAAAGCAATTAGAAACTTGCATTCATTCATGTCTCCAATTTGAATTGATTTGTATGTGAGTCTATAGGAGACATGAGGTAGCAAGAATAACTCTGGCATTCTTTCATATCTCTCGGTTGAGTCAGAGCTCCTTTTCCTCTCTGTGTTCAACAAGGCATCTCTGTGTCGCAAGTAGATTGGCACATAAATTCAGTTTGTTCGACCTGTCACAATAAATTATTAGCCGGATGTTGCAGCAGCACCATTTTCCTTATTTTTTCACTCTCGCACTCTCTCTCTTTCTCTGACTTACCCACCCATACACACGAACACACACACACACACACACACATGCACATGTAGGCTACCCACTGGGAAGATTACAATAGGCTGATTTCCTCTGTGGTCAGGCCTAGTAGCCACTCCCCGTTCCACTAGCAGGTACAATGTCTCTGAGCCACCATGATAAGTGTGTGTGTGTGTGTGTGTGTGTTTGTATGAAAGATCTAGAAGACTGACACAAAATTTGCAACACAAACATTAATTAAAAACATGGGGGGGGGGGATCCCCATTCCTGTCTTTTTTTATGACGCTGCAGTAATGACAAATAATAAAAATGATCAAACACATAAATTAAAAAAAAAACAGAAGTAGGCATAGATAAACATGTTTGTCTTATTTAAACTTTCCAGTAACATCATCCAAACCACAATACTCACATTCAAAAACCGCATTTGATGCACAAAACAACAGTTTTATGTGGGGAAAAAGGAAAAACATTCTTATGGTAGATCATGGAGATAATCTCAACAATTACTGACTGTTAAATATGAGTACATTTGAATATGCTTGAGGTTGTGACTGTGTGTGTGTGTGTGTATTCGTATATGAAGAGTTCAATTGCAAAAACAGATAACTCCGTTTTTAAAAATGTTCAAAAATCATGTTTTTTCATTGTGCATTCCAATTAATCTCAATCAAACTGAAGTTGGGTTATTTTGATTAGTTTAAAAAAATTACTAAAAAATATAGCTAACTAACAAAATAAAACATGATAACATAATAAAAAACATGATTTTTGAAAATAAAAAGTTATCCGTTTTTGCAAATAAACTCTTCACTAGTGTATATATATATATATATATATATATATATATAATTCTTCCAACTACATATCCAAAATGGATTACACTTGCAATATTATTATTTAATGTGCAAAAAATAAAGTGCTCAGTCACGGTCATGCAGGACCTTCCTTAGTATTCACATTTAAAAAAAAACAATATTTTTATATACATTTTCTTACATATCAACACACATGTATTCACTCAATCTTTTATAGACCAGTTATCATCGTATAGATTTAACTCATTTCATACCGTAACTTGACCTACTATATATCCAAACTTACCATCAAGACTGTTCAGAGTTTAATAAACAACACATTTGTTTATATTCATATGTATATTCCAAATTAATGTTATAATACGATTTGACAAAGCATTTAAGGGCAACATTAAAGGGCAGTTCACTCAAAAGTGTACAATTCTTCGTGTAATGAACATATAGTTACTGAAAATCTTGACATCCACCTACATTAAGTTAATGAGAGAAGCAACAAATCGTGAACAAATCATTCTTTTGTACCATCTGAATGATTTGTTCATTATCGGACTGATCTGGTTCTCAATTTCAAACTTACTGAATCAAAGATCTGCTGGCAGCATTTCTCGAATTATAAACTTGCTTGAGGGGAGGATGAATTAAACTTACATAACACATATCTAACATAAAGCTTCAAAGGACATTTAATGTAGTCATATGGACAACTTTTAAGATATTTCATGGTACTTTTGAAGCTTAAATGCTCCAGTTCACCCTCGTTTGTATGGAAAAGAGGGACCAACATAGTATGCAAAATTTTCTTTTTTGTTGCAAAGAAGAAACAAGGTCATACAGGTTTGGAACAACATGGGAATGAGTAAATGATGACAGAATTTTCATTTTCGGGTGGACTATCCTTTTAGTAATAAGCATAGCTGATGTTTATCAAAGTACATTCATTTGACTGAATAATATGATCCAAATTATTATCCAAAGTATGTTTAGCATTCAAATCAGCCTTACCAATTCAATCGTTTTATAGAAAACAAAAAACTTCAAATCAGCCTAAAGAATAAATCAGGACATTATTCATCTTACATTATGATGCACAAATCTAGTGCACATTATAATACAGGCACTTGTTAATAACAATCATTTAAAGTAACCGTTTTCTATTTGAAAATGTTTTAAAACGTAATTTATTCCTGTGATGCAAAGCTGAATTTTCAGCAATGATGCTTTAGAAATCATTCTAATATGTTGATTTGCAACATTATTATCAATGTTGAAATTAATTGTGCTGCTTAATATTTTTGTGGAAACCCTGATACATTTTTTCACGATTAATTGTTAAACTGAAAGTTCTAAAGAATGCCTTTTATGTGATATAATAGACAATTGAAATCTTTTGTAACATTATAAATGTCTTTACTGTCACTTTTGATCAATGTAATGCATCTTTTCTCAACAGAAGTATATTAATTCATAAATTAAAAAAAAAAAAACAGTAAAAACAATGTAAATTCTTCTACAAGTGCACATCAGCTCAAAACAATGTAAAAGTAAACAGACTCAAACATTTAAACACTTTAATGAAATTATAAAGACACATTTGATCTCTTTGAAAGAATTACAAGAACAGCGGAAATATGAGAAAGATGGAGGATGAAGGAAGTGCTGAATATCTCTCTGTTAAGGTAAAGGTTGAAATGATGAGGCAACACCGTGAGATAAAGAGAAAGCATGTGCTGAGTGTTAACAAAAGCAAACCAAAACCAAGTCACAAACGCAAACACACGGAGGGATTGAGGTGACAGATGGTTTATTAGCGATAGAGGAGAGAACACAGAACCAGACCCCTGCCCAAAACGATCCGCTGGCAGCCAGACACGTGAATTCAGAGTCAGACACACACTCTCTCAAACTCAGAGAAACATACACAGATTGATCAGATAAAGAGAAAGCGAGAGAAAAGAAACAGGAGAAAGGGCCGAGCGAGGGAGCGCTGCACTGATGGTGATTAGCTGAAGAAACTGTCTCTGTCCCCAGATTTGGCCCCGTGTTGGCATGCGTTCGTTTGACCGTTCGTTTGTGAGAGTGCAGAAACCTATATAGAGCAGCGTGCCAGTGGCTGATAATCACAGAAAAACAATATTAACTGTACACACACACACACAAAACAACAGTATAACAGTTCATAGATGAGAAGTAGGTCAAAGAAAAAAGCTACAACACAGGGAAAAAGTGATGCAAGAACAACAAGGAAACAGATAATAAAAGAACACTTAAAAAATCACTGAAATCAGCTAAAATACTAAGCTTCTTGCAGGCAAATAGTCATTGCATTTCACTGGCATGCACTTCTTAGTGATCTGATTAAAAATACTAGACCTAAACCTAAAAGTGTAGTTCAATACTGTCACAGTTTGGAAAACATCATGTCAGAAGTACTGTAATTTGAGACACCAACAGTTTAAATACATGAACTTATAAATTATTCAGTGTTCAGTTCATTCTACAAAACAGGTGGCATTGTGTCCCCCAGATACGTTTAAAATTAAATTAAATAATGAACAGCTGACAGAAGCCAAGTTTTACTATGTGATAATATAGACATTTTTTATACACACATCACCAAAAAAAACTTTTTGATAATATATATATATATATATTACATACTATTTCTCTCTCTCTCTCTCTCTCTCTCTCTCTATATATATATATATATATTAGGGGTGGAACGGTACACAGATGTCACGGTTCGGTACGTACCTCGGTTCGGGGGTCACGGTTCGATACGATTTCGGTACAACAGAAGAAAAAAAATCTACTATGCTCGGTTTCTTTTCATTTATTTTGAACAGACAGTAGTACAAATGACAGTTTTTTCCACCTAGATGTGAAAATACTAAATATTATTACATTATGTTATATATATAAAATCTGCAGTACATATATAGCCTTCATACAAGGAATAAATTCTTGAATTATATTTGATTTAGTTTACAGACAAACAAGAGAAAAAAAACAGTGCGACACCTAACGTAGCCTATATACACTGAGTTTCAGTTCATTTTTGTGACAGGCTTATTTTGTTCACAGAAAGGAAACTCAAGTGGCAGAAAGCAACATCCTATTTGTTTTCTTTATTTTACAAAAGCACAATGTTTTGTTTTCATTGTAAGTGTACACAAATAAAAGCAGACCTTTATACAGTGATGCATTATTAATAAGCCAGTAAG
>NW_015659390.1:248152-279451 GCF_001515625.1 Sinocyclocheilus rhinocerous
TAACTCTGAAACATGAAATGTGGAGTTATCTGCTTTTGCCAAAAAACGATTGTTGGAGTTGTCTGCTTTTGCTATAAAACAAACTTTTAATATATATATATATATATATATATATAAAACATACTATTGTTTTTATTTAATTGTACTATTCCATAACCAGCAGCTTTTCAACAGTGACATTTGAAATCTTTTAAAGGGGAATCATAAAATGTCAACTCTGTTCTCAAATGTGAAAATAGCTAAAACTGACAATCCTGTTACTTTTCTAAAAACATAATTACATCTCAACATGTATTGATATCTGTTTTAAAGTAAATTAAAATTTCCCTTGAGAATGCAACACTTAAGCACACTGGACTCCAAATGACAATTAGTGCATTAAATGCCGTCTTTGTAGTTTTTATGTGATGTCACATATAAAATGATATGCTTGTGTAAAATGCAGTTTTCAGTTTCTCAAATTATGAGTTTGAAAAATACATGCATGGTTTTACTAAGTATACTTGGAAACTAATAACTGCAATACTAAGGTTGATTTCTTATTAAAGAGACAGTGTGCTAATGAAAATTGTCATCATTTACTCACTCTCATACATAAGAGTACACATACAATTTTGAAAAATGTCAGTGTTTATTTTAATTTTTTTCTGTACTATGGAAGTCAATGGGGACCAATGTTGTTCTTTAAAATATCTTTTTATTTTTTTTCATATAGAAACTCAAACTCAGATTTACACTTCACCCACATGCACACACTTTTACACAGGGGGCAAAACTAGAACTACCACTTCTGTGTAAGCTGAAAGCCCAGAGGGGCCTGTTCGGTGACTGCTGGTCCTGCTGAAAATGATGACATATCCTTGTAGTGAACATTTCCTTATGGGAAATAATCTGTATACGTCTATATTGTTCATACAGGCCAAGCTATTCAAACACATAATAAGGCAAAACAGTTATGAAAAGGGAAGAAAAGTGATTATGAATGAAGAATGTGTGCACGTGTATGCATGGGGTTTGGGGTCGTTTTGTTGCTAAAAAGTAAAAAGCAGCCTCTTGCTTCCCGCGCTAAGTCAGTTTGTGTATGTGTGTGTTGTACTCCATTCACCTGGTGAAATAGAGCAGAATGAAAAGACTAAATGGAGCTCATTATTCATCCCGATACACACTCCCGCCACACACACACACACACACACACACACACACGCATGCATACTCCCTGCCCTGAACCCCCAACACCATGCTGGCCACGCTTTTGTTACACTCTAAATGATCCTGACAGCAAATGAAGCAGCACACACACAATTTGGGCCACTTGTCATTGGTCACTGGACATCACCGGCTTGAAAATCTCAGTGTCACTCAGTAATACTATATTCATTTTTTCCAGAATCTTCATATTTACAGTGATGCAACTGGTTCAGAATACTGTGAAATGAAAGCGAAAGTTGGTCTGTAGTTCTGTAGGTCTGAAAGTTGAAGTCTTTCCGGTTTCTCCTCTTCAGTGGTGTTTAGAAGTGAATGCTGATTTTTCCACAGACCTGTCCTTTTGTAATACATGTAATTTCAAGCACATTCCCACTTATATTTAAAAAAAAAATGAAACATTGCAACATGTGATTTGACTCCGGCTGTCATGAATGTGGTGTAAACTCAATGACAGTCATTCATGAAATGAATTTCTCTGAATCATTCCTAAAAACACTCTTTCATAAATCAAGAAGAAGAAGAAGAGAAGAAAAATAAGAAACTATAATAAATAATATAATAATATATAATAATAATAAAATAAATAAAATCATAATAAAAAAATACTATCAATTTTCCCCAAGTGATACAATACAATCAGTTATCCCCAAAAAGGATACAATCACAGGTGATTTAAATTAAAAATAAATCATTTTACTTTCAAATACACTTTACTTTCAAATAGACATTTTTTAAACAAATTAACACTTTTATTCACCAAGGATGCATTAAATTGGTCCTAAGTTAAAGTAAAATTTCTGTTTCAAAATTTTTTTACTTTTCAGTATTTTATTTACCAAATGTATTCATATATTATACATTATTTTAAATATAGAAAAATGTATATATGCCATTCAAAAGATTTTTATGATGTTTCAAATAAATGCTTTTTTTTTTTTCTATTAATCAAAGAATCCTGAAAACAATGTATCATGGTTTCTAAACAAAACAGCACAACTGTTTTGAACATTGATAACAATGATAAATGTTATTTGAGCAGCAAATCAGCATAGTAGAATGATTTCTGAAGGATCATGTGACACTGAAGAGTAATGATGCTAAAAATTAAATTTTGCATCACATTATATTTAATATCAATTTTTATATATATTAAAATAGAAAAGAGTAATTTAAAATCATAATATTATTTCACAATATTACAGTTTTTACTATTAGTTACTATAAATTTTACTTTTACTGTTACTTTAATCAAATAAATGCAGTCTTGGTGATCATTAAAGATTTCTTTCAAATTTCTTTTCAAAAACATTACAAAAAAAAACGTACCAATCCCAAATTTTTTAATGTCAAAATGTTTGCAATAATTTTTATTAATTATTTCATTCTCTCTGTGTTGCATAGTTGAGGCCCACTAAGTGAAAAGTTAATTTTAAAAGTCTATTTATCAAAGTTGTGTGAGTGTGTGCTGCAGGGGTGTGGCATGAGTGAATGTAAGCCCTGATGAGTGTGTGTGTGTGTGTGTGTGTGTGTTTAGTGCAATGCAGTCAGGGGATTCCACAACACCTGCTCAAGCGTTATCACTCATTTTATAGTGGTACATTAAATGGCAGTACTGCTTCAATAAATACACACAAGTACAAAAACAAACAGACAACTCACATTGATATGCATTAGTTCATGTTATTAGACACAGTAGCCCCTCATGAGGGGGTTTCCAATTTGTGGATGTGTAGTTTTAAGTGTATCTATGTCTTTGCAGCCACAAGTTAAAATGAAGGATATTAGAAACATGAGTGTATTTTTAGTACATTTTGTACCATGAATGTGTTACATGCTCTCAAATAATGTTGCATGCACGTACACAAATGAGTACATCATACACAAAAGAAAAGAAAAAAGGAGAAGTAGTATATGTGTGCCATTTGTTAGTGGTTAGTGTAAGAGAGCTGGAGTACGAAATGAAAACAACTCGACAAGTCACTTCCCCTAAAGCTACACACACCTTCCACAATACCTTATTAATATCATAGAAATATCCTTTTATGACAGCGGGGGGAGGGATTTGGAGATGTTTTCCATTTGTGTTAGTGTGATTGGGTCAATACAGTGGAGGAGAGGCTGTCAGTGATGGACAGTGCATGACGGTGCGAGGATGTGTGAACAAGAGTGACAGAAGATGATACAAGGGAAAGTGGTCAAAAATAATGCTGATGATGTTTAGAAGAAATGCAAAAGAGAAGCATGAGAAAAAAGAAATTATGCCAACTGTAAAAATTCGAGGTTAATACTTAACACATTTGCACTGTGCCAAAACTACGATAAATAAATGTGGTAAATGCAAAAAAAAAATTTCAAAATTTGTTTATTTTTATTTAACAAACTTGTATCACATAAATTCAAGAAGAGTTATCTTAAAATTGTAATTACATTAAATATGTGTGTATGTATATATATATATATATATATATGTGTGTGTGTGTGTGTGTGTGTGTATATGTATATATACACACATATATATGCATGTGTGTGTGTGTGTATATATATATATTATCTGTATATATATATATATATATATAATGTGTTAAGTAGATTAATAACATTAATATCATATTAGTTTGACTTATAACAGCAAATACATTTTAGTATATCAAACAGAACAGCTGAACTCGCACACCATCACTGAACACATTTCTGCACATACGCGCAACTTTGCAAGACAAAAGGTGGAAAATACGTTTTGAGTTCTCTCATATCCACCCTAAACCACATCGCTATTAAACTGGGAAGCCACCACTCTGGGTTCCCCTTCACACACAAATGTATGCATGCACACACACACACGCACGCACACACACATACACATGCAGAGAGAGAGAGAGAGAGAGAGAGAGAGTTGGGCATTATCAGAGCAGAGCACTTGGGTAATGTGTCATCAGAAGCACTTGGGTTTCAGACAGACCTAAGCAAAGATAACAGAGACAAAAACCACAGACACACACACAGAGAAGGAGAGAGAAAGTGGATAGGATTGAAAAAAAGTAGAAGCACAGAAGGTCAGAGAGATAAGAGGTGTTTTTGTTTGTTGTTTAATTAATAGAAAGTGAGAATGACAACATATCATTGAGGACTTCTCAAACAATCAACTATCTTCATATCATAAATAAGGCAAGAATACTTCGATATATATATATAAAAAAAAAATACTTTGCCTGTATAAAACCAAACTATTAAATACGCAATTAAAAATTATAACCCATAATTTTTTCTGACAAAAAATAAATAAATAATAATATTACAGAAAAAATCATTCGTACTGAAGCTTACAAGCTTTAATATGGATGCAAAAGTATCAGAAAATGTGGTCCATATGTGTTTTGCTATATTCCAAGTAATAAAATAGCTTGGTTTGCGTTATTAACCACTGTGACCGATCATTGAGCCAATGAGCTGAACTTCAGAAATGAACCAATTTATTGAAAAGATTCAACAATATGCTCATGAATCGGGCATCGTTTTTCTCTCATTAATTTTAAAGGAGACCTATTGCATGGATGACTTTCACGATACTGTTTCTGCTTTTGTGTCCTCTTTAATGCCTAAAACCACCAGTCCTTGTGCAACTAGAGCGTCCAGAACATTCTTCAAAATTTTCCCTCGTGTTCCACAGACGATATAAAATTATACACTTTTGGAACAACATAAGGAGGAATAAAGATTTTGTCTAAATGAGCAGAAATCCAAGTTATTTTTTTTGTTAACTGATTCTTTCAACAGAACATATACTTTATGTTTGTGAATTGTAGAGGACATTTTGTTGTAAATATACTATGCAGTCTTTCTAACTTCAGAATCATTTGAAGAATTTGTCATAATTTCGAGACTGTTGCCATAGTAACCGACAAGATCAAAAGCCGAGACTCTTATTGTTGCACATATTTGACAAATTGTCTCATTTTTCTAAACTCTGAATCATTACTAAAATACCTTACAAGCCAAAAAGAAAATAACAGAATGGAGAATGAAAGAAAGTTACCCATGTAGCCAAACCTCCATCACTGTGGCGATTTAACCTACCTTCACATTTTATCCTTTAACATACAAAGTGTCTAATCCATCTGAAAAACCACAGAAACACACACAAACTAAATCACATACAAGTGCTCAAGCGATATTTGCTTCATACTCACTTTGTCCTTTGAAATCTCAACAAATTGACTACATACAAACCACACGCAAAGCCAAGTAAGAACGAGTAGATTAAGCCGACTCACCGTGTCATGGTTTGATCAGAATGGGGAAGAAAGAGCATAGGAGTTATGCAAAACACACATAGATTCACTGCCACTTTGCACAGCTGACTCATTACACTGCTTTTGGACAAACTTTTGGCCCAAAGGTTAGAGTTCTGGTGTTTAAGGGAATAACAATTTTAAGAAGCATAACGTATGAACACATAAATCAATGCAGTCACCTGATTTTCAAGGTAAAGTCAATGTATAGGGATTGTACCGCGAATACCACAGCATATTAGTCTACTTCCTAAATTCTCACATAGACTAAAAAAGTGCATTAAATGTCCATGAGGCCAACACTATAAAATGTAAGCGATTGCAAAAGGTGACCTTTGACATGGTGTTGTAATGTAATGCAATGTTAACAGCTAAATATTCCAAGTCATAATACTAACCATAAACTTTTCAATCAAAAAATCAATTGCACAGATGATTTTATAATTTATTCTAGCAGGTAGTTAAACCAGCTGCAAATTAGAATATTTCTGGTCAATTCAATTCTACAAGCTCTATTTGCAATATCATCATATCCATTATTATTGCCATAGTTGTTGTATAGACAAGGGAACACAAAAGCAGCATATACATGCAAATGTCCACTATATATAATGCCGATTTTAACTGAAAAGTGTACTTAAAGGAATAGTTCATCCAAAAAAATGAAAATTTGCTGAAAATGTACTCGCCCTCAGGCCATCCAAGATATAGATGAGTTTGTTTCTTATTTGGAACAGATTCTGAGAAATTTAGTATTACAACACTTGTGGATCCTCTGCAGTGAATGGGTGCCGTCAGAATGAGAGTTCAAACAGCAGCTAAGAACATCACAATAAGTAATCCATTCTCCATTTACATGAGAAAACAGTCCAAACCAGCTCTAAACAAATATGTTGGTGGATTTTGATGTGAGAGGACAACAGGAGATGGACTTTTCATTATGGACTCAAGAAGTAACGGTTTAAAGTTAAAATGTCTTATTGAGGAATTTGTTTATTACAAACACACAGATTTTCACTTTACAAGATGTTAGTTGATGGACTGGAGTGGTGTGGATTACTTGTGGATTATTGTTATGTTTTTATCAGCTGTTTGAACTCTCATTCTGATGGCACCCATTCACTGCAGAAGATCTATTGGTGATGTAATGCTAAATTTCTTTTTAAAAAATCAGAAGAAATAAACTCATCTACATCTTTTCAATGGCCTGAGGGTGAATCAATTTTAATTTTGGGTGACTATCCCTTTAAAAAAAGACTGGCGCATGTTTTCACCTTTTTATTGGTACATATTGCATGTGTATTCAATGTTGTAATTTTATACAGTTGATTGTATGATTATAGTTTTATAATTGATTAGATGTTCGTCAAAACATTGGTTTGATATTGTATAATTTTACACTTTTATTATTTAAATATCTGGCTGAAAAGTCATTAAATAACACAAGATAAAGTTCCAATTGTGACAATTTACCCCATATAATGTGACAACATGCACTGCTATTCAGTCATGACCATGGGAAATATTCACTGGAGTAAAAAAAAAAAAAAAGTGACAATTCCCCCACCAATCTTCAATATTTCACAGTTCAGAAAAGTAAAAAAGTGGATGTGAGCAATGTGGGCAGACCATCAAAGTAGACTGTTCCTATTCAACATAAATAAATGTGGATGGTAAGGTGCCTGTTAGCCAGACTGGAGAAAGATATAAGGAAGTGAATTTAAGGCTTTAAAACATTACAATACAAAAAGAAAAAAGAAAAACCTGAGGGCAAATGCAGGTACAGAATAGAAACAACATTGAAAATAAGACAAGAAAGACCTCAGCATAATGTAATCTCCTGTATGCTGGGATTTTCCACTATTTTGTAATTGCCAAATTTATTGACATACATTTTTAAGAATTTATGGCAGATGTTGAAAGAAGTGGTCAGAAAGTGTTTCAGGGGTTCCCTGGCATGGCAGAAATCCACCACAAACTGCCTTGTCTTGCTGATTCAGCTGAAGTTGTCCTCACACACAATACAAATGGCCCCACCAGTTCCTGTACTCTAAACCATTCTCGTTGTTGATGCCGTCTACAATGGACGAGTCGTCAGAACACATTTTGGAGAGGAAGTCTACTGGTGCCCCAAGGCAATTCACTATACTTTGGGTGAATCATTACCAGTCTTTCCTTTACCACCCATTGGTTATATAATATGTGATCCTGGAAAATAAAGTCCCAGGATGTTCCACTTCAACACCCTTGTGAGGTTATTCACAAGTCAGATAGATAGGATGGTGGTAAAGCCACTGGAGGCGTCAAAGAACATAAAATTGTGGAGCCAATCACAGATGAATTGACAATGCCAGTTTGAACTGAAGTAGCCAAAGAATGCATAATTAGAATTAGAAGTAGAATTTAAATAGATTTTAATAGAAGTACATTTTCTGAAACAATATAGTGGAAATTGTTGTACTATGTAGCAAAATGAAAAATGCTGATTTTTATTGTTTTTCATTTAGTTAGTACTAAATTAAGCTTTAAATGACCAGAGTATCAGGAAGTAAACAAGCCAAATTAACTGAGTAATTAATTATACGTGGTGACACAAGCCTTGCATTAAACTAGCACAGTTCATCTGTTGAATTTCAGTTTAGTGAATTCCACTTCCTGCCGTTTTAATCCAACTTCCTTTAGGGCCAATTCAAATTCCAATTTATGAACTGAAATAAAAGAATCCTTAATCACATATTTTATATATGCACCTTTAGCTCTATTAACCAGCATTCTTGAACTCATACGGGACAATAGTGAACACAGCGGTTCTGTCAGGACACATCAGTCCTCTCACATGTGTCCCAGAACAAACCTATACCGTTTTACAGACCAAAACACTCCCTGAACCACAGACACACCTTGCACACATACACACAAACACAAACAAATAAACTTTACTACCACACCTCAACCTGTACACCCACACAACCACATGAAAGACAAAAACTACTATTTGCTGTATTTTAATCCTCTATATTATTTCTATTAACCTCTCTAACTTATTGAAGACGACCTCTGAGGTCTCATCTTGTACACACAAAAACACTTCCAAGGAATGGATTTTTAGCAGAGCAAATATTTAACACAAGTGGAGGGGGAAACCCAGGCTATGACGCGACCCTATTCGCTTTTTATTATATAATATCAGCACACTAGCGTGAGCATACAGGTATGTGTAGTGGCTTTGAGGTTGACTGACAAGTGAGTTATAAAGAACAGGTGCAGAGCCTTGAGACCTGATAAGAGCTTGTCAACCCTGCTCCCTCCCCCATAAACACACACACACACACATTTAAATACACATTACATACACATTCATGCAAACATGCAGTTGTGGTGATACAAACAATGGACGCCTTAACGCTTGGGGTGCTTACACAACAGGAAGACAGATTTTGATAAAGACAGGGAGGCGGGTTGCGGAAAAAGGCAATGCATCCTATAAACACGGGCTATTTCCAACATCTACCTACTCAGAAGTACCCACCAATGCAACACACTAAATATTAAAAGGACATAAATGCTCCATTCCAAATAGTGTTGAATAGACCATTATCTACCCTCTAAGAAAAATATGGAAAACTGTGTTAAAATTTTGCGTATTGAAATTTAGCTTATTTTGATTTATGCATTGCATCGTGTTGCGTTTTAGGGTTAAAGGAAATGCCCATAAAGCTAATAGATAATGTCCTAGAAGAAAATTACTAGTACTTCTTAAAAAAAAATGTAAAGTGTAAAACTGAAACTAAAACTATTTCTTGCTTAATTTAAATAAGGCTGAAACAAAATGTAAATTTTTAGATGAAAAACAAAACAATTAAACAATCTACTAAACAATAAACTAAAATTAAAGTGAAAATGAAAATATATAAAAAAGCTAATTCCGAATAATAATAACAAATTATAATAGTATATAAATAGAGATCTAAAACCTAGTGAGCTGCCTACATTTACAGCATCATGACGCAAAGGTTTTTCCAAAAGTAGCTATTTCAATTATGCCACCTCGTAAGATACTTCATTCTAGCCTTAAATTTTAAGGCATCATCGTATGTATCCTTCATGAAGAAGGCAATCCCAGAATGCATTGTGGTGAGCTCAGTGAAATGACTTACTGAATACTGAAAAAAGCATTCATAAAAACATTTAATTAAAAAATTGACTCTTTACCTAATATTTGCTTATGCTGTGCATTTTTATGGTTATTTGAGTATTATGCTCTTAGCTTAGCAATATGCTAACGGAAAACTCTACTGAAGGCAATGCAAAAGCATTGGCACACAGAGATTCTGCCTATGTAGAGTGTTACAAACTAGTCACTTATGAGGGTCCTTGATTAGGATGATGACTACGTAGTAAATATGCAGCTCACCATGTTTTGGAACAGAGCTACAGCCGAGAAAATGAGAAGTAAAGAGAAGACAAAAGCCATCTACAATTCTGTCATGTTCTGTCAAATGTACCCACCCATGCAAACACACACATACACAAACGTGTAATCGTGCACACGCAATGACGAGGAAGGAACACAAAAACAAGAAGAAAGGACAGGATAGAAAAGGAGGATGTAAGAGTGGTGCTATGTGATCCTTCTGGCAGAACCAGATTGGGATGAGGGTGAATCACCACAGGCTCGGCTCAGCTCGTCTCTGCCCCCTCACCCTCCCATCACGCCCTGGACCTCTCCCCTGGATTGGATCCGGGATCAGTACAGACACGCTAACACACACAACACAACCCGGACACGCACGACTAACCTGTACTGTCACCCTGCTTCTCATTCTCTTCAATAATATCAGAGTGAAAGAGAGATGTGTGAACGCATGCAACGCATATAAGTGTTGTTTACTGCAAAGTAGGGCCACAGAGATGCTATTTTCTTACTAAAGTGAGATTTAATAACGGAGATTTCATTAACCAGGCAGCAACAAACAGTGTCAAACAAAATTCAAAAACAAACTGAAAGGCCTGTGCAAAATGTGCAACTATTCGGTGTAACGTTAATATTGTTCAGTGGAAAGCAAAATCAGTGTTGCCAGATTGGAAATGTCCAAGTATCGTACCAGAAACGTTGGCTTAAAAGCAGGGCACAGTAGACGTAGGATCCACAGCTAGATGAATTAGTATAGAAGCCCTATGATTACAAGTTACAACGACCACCATTTGAAGTTTCACAAAATTCTGAAATTATCATCCATTATGGGATTTTTTTCATTATTGATCGTGCATCATACAGAGGTCTAAATTATCGTACAAATACGATAATTATCGTGCGTCTGGCAACACTGAGCAAAATAAGCAATGTAGAGAGTACCTAGCATAAGTTATAGCTGAGTGCCAACAGTTACGCAAATGTGAAATGACAAGGTCTTAAAGTGTGCTAAAGATCTACACTGCAAATTTGTAGTAATTTTAACAGAAAAACTTTGTAAAAATGTAAAAAAAGAAAAATTAACAGAATATTATTTACAGCATACTGTAATTAACCATGTACAGATGAGAGCAACAGGCCTTTGGTGGGGGACACCATGGTTATTATGGTTCAGTGGGAGCATAGCAAGAAAAGAAAGAGTGACAATAGAATAAAAAGACATGGTTAGCAAGAAAGTTGGATTGCAAAGCATTGTCAACAAAGTCGTCAGCCTGCCTGACACATGGAAGAGCCACAGGCCATGGTAATCCTTCTCATCAGAGGTACATACGTCAGTCTCCCGTGTCCTGGGAACTTAACCAGCTGGTTTAGCTCAGAGATATCTTTGCCTCCAGTCCAAACATGTACATCATGTCAGGCTGCACTGATCCAGGAGTGATACAGGAGACACAGCCAGGTTTCTGCCCACCTGAAGCACCTCTTGCACTTCAAAACTGCCGTCAATGTAGACACACCATAAAAAAGGGACAGAGTCAATGATATTTGGGAAAAATAATTAACCTACAGATGTTACATTGACACAAAGTTAAAATCCAATTGCTGCCAATACAGGTTCAAATTACTGACAAATTTTATTTTTGATGACTATTATAAACAGTGCCATGATACTTAACAAATAGCAGATGTCTCACATACTGCCCACATGGCACTTAATCAGACAGAGTAAACACAGAGACCTTTTCATGCCAAATAAAAATTGCTCTTTACGCAACACTTCAACAAACAATTGTAGCAACCCGATAAGCATTCATGTGATATTTGTAAAATTCGTAGGAAAAGGCAACATCATGGATCCGGGTTCTAGAACATCTAGAATTAAAGAGAAATGTATTAAAGAAATAGTTCACCCAGAAATTACAATTCAGTTATAATTTACCCACTTTCATGTCAGTCCAAGCCAGTATGACTTTGTTTTTTAAGAGTGTTCTGGTTGCTCTTTTCCATTGAATTACAATGGACTGAGGCTTTCAAGCTTCACAAAGGATTAAAAAATGAGTATTTATGAACATTTTTATATAAATTGCACAACATACACTACCATTCAAAAGTTTGGAGTAAGATTTTTTCATACATAAAACGCATAAGCTGCATTTATTTAATCGAAAATACAGTAAAAACAGCAATACTGTGAAATATTATTGCAATTTAAAATAATTTTGTAATTTTTACATTTGAAAGTTACATTTCAAATAAAATGTAAAAATGTAATTTCAACACTTTTTATTAATGCTGAAACAGCATTTATTTGAAAAGGAAATCGTCTGCAACACTATACAATACATGTCTTTGCTGAATAAAAAGTGAACTAAAAAGCTGAATAAAAGCATTAGTATATTTATTTTAACCATATATCTTACTGACCAAAGTTTAGAACATTAGTGTACCTCTTGCTATAAGATTAAAAAGACCATTAATGATTTTTCAATCACTGTAGTATCAAAACAAAATACTATAACGTGATACTTGGATAAATGCTTTATGGACTTTTTAAGCTTTAGTGTTCTACATCAGAACAGAAAAGAGCTCCTTCAGGACAAACTGCTTGCAGTTTAGACATCGGTTATTGATTCATAGAATTGTTACTTAATGATTTATAGTGGCTAAACAGCACAGTATGGACAAATATTTGAACATGCAAAAACTTTTTAGGGAGAATCCAACATTTAAATTGTTTTCAGTTCATTTAAAAAACAAAGGTCACAGAAGTCACAGAGACACACGCTGGATAAATCTCTGATAACACATAGACACCCTCATCTACAGATTCTTCCCTTAAATCCCTGTGGGACCCCCAGAGTCGCATGGAAGGTCACGACTGTTCTCGTGGGAAAATGCTGGACCGATACTCCCTCGGTCGGGACACAGAGCTGGAATCCCGTCAGGCCTGTTTCCACCTTCTCCCTATTCTCAGAGTTCCAATCCCAGCATGTCCAAACCCGTCATGACGCAGACTTGCCGAACGGGAAAAATGTGACCCATATGACTTGGGGATCTTATTTAGGTTTCATTTGGGCTTGTTCTGTCAGAAAAGGTTGTTTGTTCTTCTCATTTCTTGTAAGTTGCATTAGGAAGTCTTTAGAGGAATAATAAGAAGTTAAATGAAATTTAAAAATGTTTTAATACAGCAGAATAATGACTGACTTTTACTGGGGTCACACTTCTGAATCGACCACAGGTTGCACAAAGGTTCAACTTCTCATAAAACGCAGAACGTGCCTGGAAACATCCTGATATACACAGATAAGCCTAACCTCTTCACCACTTCTTCTTTCCTATAAATTCCAGAGATAGAGGAAAGTGGAGGCAAACAGGACAGACTGGATCAGACTGATGTATAGTTCTGCCAGAGGATTCTCCATCTTAATGTGGGAGGTTAATCACTTGCCTGAAGCTCTGGCAAGCAGGGTTTCGCCTGAAAGAATGAAGTAATTTTCCCAAAAAATTTGTCAGTGTGCCATGGACAGGTTTTGCTGCCTACGTTCTGAGTTCTACTAAACCTGTACATTCCTAGTTCTAAAGGCTTATATAAAATTAGAGCAAACATTTAATTGCAATAATTCTCATATTTCTCTTAGTTAATAAGTCCAGTTCCTTTTTAAGGAAAGAACAGTAAAAAATAATAATACATATATTATTCTTTATAAACAATAAACTAATATAGATGCCACTTGGTCTTATTTTTGTTATAAAATGCAATAGCATTCATTCATTTTTGAGTGTCCAAATGCTAACCTAGGGTCCACAGCATTTTGCATATATAAGCAGCATAGTACTGGTCACTAGTGCCCAGTTACTGAATTAGCCCATAAAATTGTATGTAGTTTGCGGGTTTGAGTGCTGGTAACATTTTACAATAAGTTTCATTTGTTAACATTAGTTAACAAGGACTAACACTGAACAGTACCTTCATATTTATTCATCTTAGTTAACGTTGGAATCAAAAGTCTATCTTTAACATTAGGTATTGCACTGTGAATTGAACAAACAATTGCATTAACAAAGTGTAACAAAAAAAAAAACAGTAAAAATATATCATTATATTTTGCTAGTTGTTAGTTTATGTTAGTTAATGCATTAACTAATGTTAACAAACAAGACCTTATTGTAAAGTGTGATCAATACAGCCTCATGTTAATTTTAAGTATACTAATGCACCTATTTCTCTTATTTTACTGCATTTGTTTACTACTTAAAACTTCATGGCAATGAATCATTTTAAAGCAAACTCAAGAGCAACAATACTTAATTTGCCTCAGCAGCCATTATGATGTAACTCTCTCTATACCTCTCTGAAAAACACCTGGCAATGTCTTGACGTCCTTCTAGACACACCTTGTCACGGGTCTCCTTATTTGCATAGCATTTGCAAGTCAAATTAAATTCTCTGCCTGATATCAGGCCAGGGGTCTCAGCAGCCAGTTTTCCACACATTTTGTCTGCCCCTTCAACCTCCCAGACACATCTCAAACTACCCCTAAAACATAGCCTCAAGTACAGAAACACACGCAGCACACATCCAGACTTCCAGAAAACACCACATGCCAGTTAATGAAACACATAAAATGAATTATTAAATTATTAACTACACTAGGCCAGCTGTGAATAGTGAGCCGTCTGAAACAGACACCATTGTATGCATGTTTGTGCTTTCTTGATAGGAATATTTATAGATTATCATGTAGTTTAAACTTAAAGTATGCATTCTCCACCACATTTTTTAAAGTTTGAAGGTTTGAATAAAAGTTTGAAAGTTCAAAAAAGAGAAAAGAAAGACTGAAATTGAGAAAGATTGAAAGAAAGAAAGTGTTCCAAAAACAAACTACCAAAAGGATACATGTTTGAAAGAAAGTAAAAAAATATATAAAGTTAGAAAGTTCAAAAGATAGTTTTAAAGAAAATTCTAAAAAATATTTAAAAGAAAATTGTACAAATTTCTGAAAGATAAATAAATAAGTTAAAAAAGAGATGAAAACAAAGTCTGAACGTTTAAAGTTATCAAAAGTTCTAAAGCTTAGAAAAATTCTGAAAGAACGTTCTAATTATTTGAAATTTAGAAAGTAGAAAGAAAAAAAATATTGAAAAGACTAGACAGAAAGACTGAAAAAAATAAAAACTTTCAATGAAACACAAAATAAAATATGAACTATAGGCAATTCATGAATAAGTCTCACCAAGTCTGTTTACTTTTCACATTTGCAAAAAAGAAAGCAGAAAAGTTCGAAAGAAAAAAGATAGCAAAAGAAAGTAGGCAGAAATGTTCTTCCAAGCAATCTTTCAAAAAGAATTCTTGGGAAGAAACGAGAACATAATGTCGCAAGAACGCTGTGGACCACTGCACTTATAGTGTGGGCAGACAGCGTCACAGTAATTCTACACATGTGTCCCTGTCTCAGCCTTCACGATGCATGCATACTCACCCTGCCTCTCTCTGTGTGACCCCCACATACACAACTGGCAGACACATGACCACCTCCTTGACACACCCTTACTCAGGGCCTTCATTTGCATAGAGATTTGCAAGTCAAATGAGATTGTATATTCCCTGTGTCAGTCCAGGGGTAGACATCTCCAAGTTTACACACACACTTTCCAGTCCAAACACTTCAATCTCACACAAATTCCTGATACACATGCAAACTGTTCCTGGTGCTCATAGTTCCAGACAAATAAACTGTAAAACAGATATAATCAAGCACTAAATCTAGAAGAGTGTCATTTCTGAGGCACAGGCATCATTCCGAGAGCTCTCTGACCCTCCCTAGACAGCAAGGATCCTTACACAATCAAGGCTCAGAAACGTAGCAAGGAGATCGTTAAAATAGTCCATGTGACATCAGAGGTTCAACCGTAATTTTACGTAATAATTTTTATGCACAAAGAGAACAAAAATAACGACTTTATTCAACTTTGACTTTATTTGTCTCCTCCACATCACCCTAGCGCCATTTTGGAGAGTATCACATACGTAAGCAACGTATGCACCGTATGTATGTGGATATGTTGTTTACGTTCAGATCAAAGCATAAACAACGTAAACAGTGCATCCACGTACAGTGCTGCTGACACAGAACAGCATACGTTGTTTATGTATGTGATACCGGAGGAGACGAATTATTGAATAAAGTCATTATTTTTGTATTCTCGTAGCTTCGTAAAATTACGGTTGAACCACTGATGTCACATGGATTAGTTTAACGATGTCCTTACTACGTTTCTGGACCTTGATCGTGTAAGGATCCTTGCTGTCTATGGGAGGGTCAGAGAGCTCTCGGAATGGATCAAAAATATCTTAATTTGTGTTTCCGAAGATGAACGAAGGTCTTACAGGTTTGGAACGACATGAGGGTGAGTAATGAATGAGAGAATTTTCATTTTTGGGTGAACTATCCGTTTAACTGTAAAAATGATTGTTTTCAAACAGGTTCCCACAGGGATTTTAAAAAGCCTTCATTAAAGAGTTTAATGAACCTAATCAACCATCAACCAGCTACGAGGTGAATCACAACATTACAAACAAAAAGACTATGTGTGTGTGTGTGTGAATGTGTATGTATAAGCACACACACACACACACACACACACACACAATATTGAGTAGTTTGAAATCCATTACATAACTTGAAGTGTTTCTCGGGGACATTTGATTTTCTGATTGGTGGATTTCTTTGCAGAATCATGGGTAATGTAGTTTCTCACTGTAGGAATTTTGCTGTTAAACATGATTATGTAAAAAGTAAGTTGAAATAATGTGGGCTGATGGCTTCAACAAAAGTATTTACCATCGATTAACAACCTCACAGCTCACAATGGGCCTATCTTTAACGGTTTATAAGTTATCAATAAAAAATGTATTCTCCTATGGAGAACATTTATGTGATTTGTACTTCCAGAACCCAGCTGCACTCTATTGGCTGACCATGTTGCTGGTCAAAATTCTCAAACAATGTTCAGTGGAACCAACCTCTTTTAAGCTGATATCTGAACATTACAGCTCAGTGTAATGCCACACATTTGCATCATGAACCTCTGTGAAACAAATGTACTGAAACATCAAATGTTTTCATAATCATGGTAACTTTTTAAGTCATCTCATTAAGTCACGGTGAGTCAAGTATGTACTCACGGAAGGAGATTGTATTGTTTGTGACCTAATATTTGCCTTTAACTAAACCCAAAAATACAATAATTAAAGCAGACAGCTGAAAAGCAGACAAACTAGCTCAACTCATCCTACAGGTTCAACTTATTGAAACACCTTTTCTTTCTATTTATCATCTCTCTGCTTGTGTGGAAATCACACACACAGAGCAGCTGACCCATGACACTTAGCGGCCTGCTAACTAACAAAAAGCCACTCTCTCTTTCTTACACACGCCTATTTGTAATGTTTATGATTGCAATAAGAGCAGGTGATAGAGACAGGTGTGTTTTCCTCTGTTTATGGGGGCTAATAAAAATACATGAGACTGTGAAAAGCACAAAGTAGTCAAAGTAGTATTTAAACACACGCATAACCACTATCCACAAATAAAACACACGTATGTGTGTCAGAGGGCAAGATGTGCGTAGTTAATATAAAAGTCTAAATGAAGTACAGAGAGTTGCCAAACGAAACAGAAAGAAAAGGAGAGCAGGAAGAGAGTGACAGGAAGAAAGAGAGAGGGAAGAGAAAAGGAGAGAAAAAGAGATGGGGGCAGTGAAAAATTAACCCTTTTCTTCCCAGAATCAACAGCTTACTCATTTAAGAACTCAAATGACTCTCACTGGGAAAGTACCAAGCCTAGGCCAGAAAGGAGGTTATACACGCACACTGTGCACACATAATGCTTATACAGTACATTCGTGTGTTGTTAACGTTAAAATGAATTTAATTCTAGAGAACTGAATTAGTCAAGTGCAGTCCTGACAAACGGTGTGAGTGCAAATAGGGTCATACCAGTCACAATGGGCCTCATGGGGCTTTGTGTTGAGTGTAAATAGTGCTTGTGTAACATGCACACATAAAAACAGATTATGTTCAATGACTTTAAACATGTAATTTGCACTTCCTGCTAAAACTTGCATGTAGTCTGAGCTCCTTAACAATGCAAGTCAAAAGTCACATGAACTTTTGTAACCTCAAAACCCTAAAAATTAATGTTGGCCCACTAATATAGTGAATATATATAAGTTTTCATCAAGGTCTGAGGTACAGTTGCTTTGTAGTGTTGTAAATACCTTAATTTGACCCCTACAATTCGGCTGTTTAGCTTCTTGTCAATAGCATGGCCTGCACATGTTTTTCAAACACGGAAAACGCCTCTGGAACACACACAAACACAACAACAAAAATCTGCAAATTGATCTGTGGATACACTCCACAAGGAATTCTTCTCCCAGGTAAATAGGTAAATGTTCAAAGTAGTGAGCAAAGAGTGTGTCAGGTGACCAAACGAGCAGCCAATCACATTGCAGTGTTCCTTTAAATCTTTGGCTTGACTTTGCATTGCAAATAAGTTCATACAAGTATGCAAATTCAAAATGACACCAACTCATGAACTTTCGCGGCCTCACCCTTGCCTCTTTTTTCCCCACTCTTATCACATCTCTGCACTGTAGGTTTTCTCTTTCTCTGTAAAGTGGTCCTGTTCATCAGTTACATATCAGTTTCTGCAGCGTTAGTTCTGATTGCAGGATGACGGCAATCCTTAAGCGCCCTCAAGTGGTTCTTTGACTCATATTTGTTCATAAAGTTCGTCTTCAAACACAGAACCTTCATGTAACAGAGCCTGTACTTACTCTTTACCTTTTTTATTATGATACGTGCAGTTGACAGCTTATATTAATAAGGAATATGCACTTATTGGTATTTTAAAAATTCATTACAGAGACAGTTTAAGTGAATATTTAACTGAATAAAAACTGGAAAAAATCAAAAAATATTATTTAAAAAAATAAATCAAATTTTTTTTTGCAAAAATATATTAAAATATGCATGTTCCCTTAATGTAAAATCCTGATGGTGAATAAAAAAAATAGACTTCAGTATGCATCAAAGCCGTGTCAGTTATGCTATTGCTAATCAGAAGCAGGTATTAATAAACAAAAATATCCATTAGTGTCTGGAAGAGAAATATACATTTTCAAAGTGTAAAAATCTGTTTATCATTCTTTTGGCAAGTTTTAGTAGTACGGTTGCAAATTTATGGCCTAAAAACACAATTAAAAGCCAACAATTCAACAGGTTTGTGCCAACTTTTGAATTTGGAAATAATGAAACCAGAATTTTTTTTCCTTCCAAATGCTCAAACCATCTTACATTGTTCAAAACCTTAAGAGGGAAAGCAAATAGCCATCCACAAAATGATCAGCCAACAGAAGCGGGCTACGGTCAAAAATCACAGGGCCTGGGAAAACGTATTTCCTGTCTGGTAGCAGTGACATTTTATTTGCGGTACTGACGAAAAGAAAAGGGGAGGGGAAAAAACATCATCATTATCACCCTCCTGCTAAATTCTGTCAGCCTTAAGAACAAACAAACATGTGTTACGGAAACGTGGGGGTAATAAATTTAGTCCACAAGTTTCTCATTAGAGCAGGTGCATTTCTGAAGATAAACAAAAATAGAAAGCATATGCCAGATATAGCAGTGGGGGAGAGACTTTACACTACAATATTCCACTCTGAACACCCTCCTGTCAGGCCAACATCACAACACATCTGACGGAAGCAAAGGATCAATCAGATTTTCAGCGTGTAACCATTTCCTGTCTCGGTAGACCAGCATATCCTCTCCATGATAACCTTTAGTGATTGGAAGGATGTGGTTTACAGACACAACAAGTTGCAATTATTCCATCAAACAAGCATCCACCCACACATACATACACTGGGCCTGACAACAACAGTGTAAACACATGCTGGTGTGTGGAGGTTGTTAGGTCAGGGTCAAAGGTACACGCAGTGCACATCCACACTGTTTCACACACAAAAAAAGTTTGCAAATGCATGCAACCATCAGTAGTTTTAAAGCATTTAATGCCCTTTTTGTCTGTGTTAATGCTGCTATATCTTTATATGGTAAGTGTGCCTCTTAATAATCAGTAATCAATAATAATACTTTTACTACAGAATTGATTTTTTTTACTGAATTAAAAAATATATTTTACATTTTTTGTTAACTGCTAAATTAGATGTTAAAAATATTAAATAAATTATTACTGAAAAATGTGTTGAAATAACTTAGCCGGAAACATATCATTGCAAATATACTCTTTCAGGGTGATACAGGACCCTGTCAGGATTTATTTTTGCGATAATTAATAAAGAGTGCTAGTGTTAGAGGGTCAAGTTTTTATTTAAATAAATAAAAAGAAAAGTAGAAATAGATCAGATAGTGCTAGTATTAGAGGGTCAGATATTAATATTATAATTTTTTTAATAAAAAAAAAAAAAACAAGTAGATAGAATAGAAATAGAATTGAGAGTGCTAGTATCCTCACAATTATATTCCTTCTTGGAGAAAAATGGTATCTGTGAGGATTTCCAGTCAGGATTTTTAGACCGTATGTATCATAGTACGGAGACTGCTCTCATTAAGAGTTACAAATGACCTGCTCTTATCATCTGATCGTGGTTGTATCTCTCTATTAGTGCTGCATTCAACCTCTTGCTTATTACTTATAAAGACCTGAATGGTTTAGCACCTCAGCATTTGAACAAGCTCTTATTGCATTATAGTCCCCCACGTCCACTGCGTTCTCAAAACTCTGGCAATTTGATAATACCTAGAATATCAAAATCAACTGCAGGTGGCAGATCCTAACTCTGGAATAACCTACCTAACACTGTTCGGGAGGCAGACACACTCTGTCAGTTTAAATCTAGATTAAAGACCCATCTCTTCAACCTGGCTTACACATAACACACTAACACATTTCTAATATTCAAATCCGTTAAAAGGATTTTTAGGCTTCATTAATTAGGACATTACTTAGTTGGGGACACTTAATTTCCAGTGATATTGTCGACTTGATTGCACAGACACTATTTAAACTGAACTGAACTGGATGATGACAACCCTGAATTCAATGATGTACTGCCTTTAACTAAAAATTGAGTGTTTACTATTATCATTTTGCATTATTGACACAATATTTTCCTAATTAATGCTGTACAGTTGCTTTGACACAATCTGTATTGTTAAAAGCGCTATATAAATAAAGGTGATTTGACTTGACTTGACTAGTGTTAGAGGGTCAGTTGTTAGTGTCTTTGTAGTTGTTGTTTTTTTTTAATTAAAGAAAACAAGTAGGTAGAATAGAAATAGAATAGAGAGTCAAGTCAAGTGTATACATGTATGCATGATACATATAACACTGTCATGGAAAACGGCGATTATCGGGACATCAGACTGCTTTATGGTGCGACTAACCAGTCAGAATCAAGTATTCCAGAGAGCTGTATAATAAACTGGATTATGCAATAGTGCACACTTTGAACACATTTGAAAGGCATATAACTTGTTTATTGCTTTTGAGTGTGATACTGCTTTAGCACTTTGTAGAAGAGGATGATAACACATGAGAAACATGGATGAACACATTATTAGCAAACCAAGTACCATTTTTCGAAACTAAAAGACTGATATTTTGTTCTGAGAATTTTTGTTAGCCCAACTAGGCTTTAAATAAAATAAAATAAACCTGTATAAAAAAGAAGCATTGCATAGATCAGAGTAGACCTTATTTATATACTACATTGGTAGCTGAAAGAAATTAACTTGTAGCATCCTATGAGATAATTACTGCCATCCTGTATCAATACTCGTAATTAGTCGTTCACAATTAAGAAGTCTGTTGTACATAATATTTACAAATAAAAATCTGTACATACAAAAAAATTATGTCTGCACAAAAATCTCAAAACCATGCTCAGTGTACTCAGATGGAGGCCCATGTGATTAATTCAGAGAGAAAGGGGAAAGAGAAAAAGAGACAGTTCAACCAACATTAAAAAGAAAAATGGCCATCATGTCAGTCCATGACACAACTTTGTTCCTGAAAGACGTTAAGGTTGAGGGTCAAAGGTGAATGCGTCCCTGGCTGCGTCTGGTGTGAGGGAGAATCTGTAAACCAATACAACACTAAAGTCACAATGCATTCAATGCAAAAGCACACAATGCATTCTCATTAAACTGCATTTGCAATTAAACTTTATAGCAAAACGTCAAAGGTTCTGTCTAAGTATTGTGTAAGTGCTAGAAACCAAACACTGGTGTGGCAAAGATTTGGAAAGTGGGGAAGAAAATCTCATTAGAAGCTGAAGACCACAAGTATTTCAAAAAGGCATACCAATATCCAAGCAAAAAAAGAGCTCCAAAATGAATCATTAATGCCCATAAATGCTTTTAATAGGAATATTTTTTTTAAAATCTGATTTAATATTCATAGACTGTTTAGATAGTGTTAGGAAATGTGTTCAGTCAATGCTGAGGTGGCTAGTTTGCACAGCTTTAACGTGACTGTTGCACTCATGGACACAGTAATGAAAAGTCGCCCTCTGCTGGTCCAAATGTAACACTATGAAATTTTTATACAGATATATTCCCCTAGTGGTTCAAATGAGATTTTCTCTGCTATTACTGCACTCTGAAGGGTCAAAAATCCAACCTGAATCCTGCTCCCAGCCAGTTTAACATCGGTTTCCCAGGTTGGGTTATCATGTTTTTTTTATGGCACTCAGAAACCCCAATCCCACCTCTAAAATCTGCAATAAATTTACTTATCTATAATCTAAGGAAGTTACTACTCGGAAGCAACAGTAACGTGTGTGTGTGTACATGCACAACAACACAAAGATAAAGATCAAACATCTGCTTTTTCACAAAAAAAAAAGTCAACATGAGAGAACTGTGTTTTGATCGGATTTTCTCTAGTTTTTATGTAATTATTAAAAGCAATAATAATATTATAAGCAATAACGTCTATACACATTTCTTTTCTAACAATTCAGTGCCATGTTGTATCAATGAAAAATTCAAATATGTCATTTGTGTCAACGTATTGAAACATTCAAAAATAAAGTTATTTGTGTGAAAGCATATTGCTGATTATTGCCATATAATTCACTTAAAGGGGTCATATGATGTTGCTAAAAAGAACATTATTTTGTGTATTTGGTGTAATGAAATGTGTTTATGCGGTTTAAGGTTCAAAAAACACATTATTTTCCACATACTGTACATTATTGTTTCTCCTCTATGCCCCGCCTTTCTGAAACGCGTCAATTTTTACAAAGCTCATCGGTCTGAAAAAGCGAGGTGAGCTGTGATTGGCCAGCTATCCAATGCGTTGTGATTGGCCGAATACCTCAAGCGTGAGACGGAAATGTTACGCCCCTCACCATACTAGGGCTGGGTATCGTTAAAAATTTTTCGATATCGATACCGATACCTTGACTTCGATACCGGTTCCTGAATGTTTATCTTTTAAACGGTCCAGATTGATAAATCCTTGAAAACTGCTAGACTTGATTAGTTTTGACTGTGCAAAGTTCTGTAATATGTTCTACAATATGAACTTAACAAGAGGCTTCCAGTTCTGTGTAAAATTAAAGAGCGACACAAAGGTAAGCGCATTGTTGTTGTTTTTTTTTTTTTTTTAATTGTCGGATTATAATTCAGTATGTATTAATGAATGACAGTTTTGACTGTCATGGTGTGTGCATGAACGAGTGTGAAATACCTGCAAATTACGTTGCTTTTTCCTATCACTTATATTGGGCACTTTTTGCATTTAAATTGGATTATTCTGACTGCTGACATTGAAAATGATAAATTTCTTGATTGCCGTTTTGACAGTGTCTGCTTGAATATTTTATTCATGTTCGGTAGCCTAATTCCCTTTAATGTAGGCTATTTGCCCCGATTCGATCCGTTTACCTGGGAAATGTATCTAACTTTATATAAATTATTTTGTCAACATTATTTTGTTTTAAGGAGTTGGCCCTTGGCCCTTATCAACCTTGATTTACATATTCCATCACATTATTTTGACAGTTAAATTTTGGGCGGGTTTTTGTGAGCTTTTGGGCTGGAAATCATCCATCCAATCTGGCAACACTGGCTGTGTGTTGCTCAGAGACACACAACAGTTATGTTGTGGCTTTGATCGGAACTATTTTCATCAGCAAAATTGAACAAAAACAGTCAACATTTTGTCTAAAATCTAAGTCACTTCATTTTAACTTCTTGTTTATTGAAATACTATTGTATAAAATCAGTGTCACATTGCAATCGTGTTGACATTGATATTCGGGGAAACATCATGGCCGTATAATGTTGTTTACCTAAATCATATTTTGTAAATATCTTATTTTTCTACCGCAGTATGCATCTATAAATTTCTGTGAGTTACTTTGTGTGTGCTGTCTCTCTCACACACTCACTCAGGCTGTGCAAGCCTCATCTGGCACGACATGAGTACATTATCAGTCGCCGTTTACACTGAATGCAATTAAAATTAGCCTAGAATCATTCTCACGCAAAACGACATGTTTACACGCAACTGTGAGTGTGCGCGTGACTGTGACGTCATTGCCTGCGCCGCTGGCAATAAAAGGATCGGCTCGGAAACTGCAAGACGTGAGACTGACTGGCCGGTCACCGATCCGGGCCGGTAATCCGAAAAATCAGCCGATTCCGATCACTGGCCGGTCTCTAAAAAAGAACACAGTGCCACGCTTCACTCTGAAACATGCAGCACATATATTTATTTAATTAATTCACAGCCTTTGCAAGTTAATAATCGCATTATGTCATACTGTGGTTTTGGTTTTGTTTCTATTCATTATGCAGCCCTACTAATGGGGAAAAAGTTTGGTGTGGCGATTGTTTTTTTTTTTTTATCATTAAGCATTGAGTACTTTGCAGTCTGATTGGATTTAAAAAAAAACTAATTATACAGGGGGGGAAAAAAAAAAAAAAAAAGAGTTAACCTACCCTGGGAGTATCTGGACTGCTGAAAGGTGAGGGTTCAGCTGAGCAGTTCTCTTTACCAAACGAATCGTTCCTGTGTTTGTGTGCAAACTTCCTTTTCAGTGCTTCAGCGATAAGAGCTGCCGGATCAGATGAACATGCTACACCCTTACTTCTCCGTCTCCTTACTGGAGTTCCACCTGGAGATCTACAAATACAAATGCATACTCAGTACTGAACTTAAAACGCAGCTGTGCTTAAAGTTTGAGCACGTTAAATCCATACCTCTCCACAGAGCGCAGTTTGACTTGATTCAGGTCTTTCAGCACCACTAACATGGAGGGCAGGGCAGCAGGTGCTGTACACACAGATGGATCACACTGTGCAAGCTTTTCTCTTTTTGATGCCTGTCTTTGTCGAATCACATCTGACACGGACACCTCCACGCAGCTGCCCGTAGCTGGAGGAGGAAGTGGTGGTGGAGGTGGAGGTGGCAGCGGAGGACAGACAGGAGTGGAGATGAGGACAGGAAATGGAAGAGGAGTAGAGCATGGAGTGCCAGGATCAGCTGGAAAAACGTAAGGGCCTGAGAGACAGATGAGAAAATGAAATGAAAATGGTTAAGAACCAGAACATCACCAGACTTTCTAACTTTTTGACTCCTTTAAGCACTCTATGCAGAAATCAACAAAGTATATTTCTTAAAATGTACAACGTGATCTCTGTGAAGCTGGGTTTGTGCCTAAAAATAATTGGCTGCCCCCACAGACAGCCTTTTCATTTTATGAGACCTTTGCTTTTGCAGAATTTCAATCAATCTGTCAGTTATAGAAATTCATAGCATATGTTACCTGCTGGAGCTGTGACTATCATAGCAATCTGTGCTTGCAGTCTCTGCAGTTCCTCTTCCAGAGCGGAGATCTTCTGCAGGGCCTCTGGCTGGGTGCCCTGTCCCAGCACCCTGCCTCCCCTCTGAGCCGGGACAGACACGGACAATGGACGTTCAGACCCTAATGAGGGAATCTCAAAAGCTTTCCTCAACGGGACGACATTCCTGTTATAAACATGGTAAGATGTGATGACACTGAACTTTCTCCATAAACCAAAACTTATAAAAATACCTCATACAGAAATCTCATAACAGGTGTAACTTCTGTTCAGAAGTATATAAAGCAATCTCATACAGATGCTGTCAGTGAGCTATTAATAAACACCTATTAGTGAGCTATTAATAAACACCAGACAGTTGTGTTCATAATATGGCTTCTGATGTGCGACTACCTGAATTTAGTGTGGCTGTCCCCTTCATCCTCCACCAGCCAAAGCACATCCGCTAATGTGGGAATGGCTGGCGTGTCCACCGTCACATCAATATGGCCGTGTCTACTGAATGTCTGCAGAGGAATCTTGAAACGAAGAGTAAGAACTCATTACTAATGGTGCTCTTCAGTCCTTCAAAGCCTTTTACATGTGAAGTGCTTCCCAAAACTCTTATTAACAATTCATATCAAGTGAAGACATGCATGTCCTGTATACAAGCATCCATTACGCTTCTGTTACTAATGAACCAACCATAAAAGAATTATACTTCAATCTTAAATATTTTCCTCTGATGTGCAAAGTGTACTTGCTATATGGACATATTTTTATTATATTTTGATGTCAACATGTCCATGGAAGTAAAATAAAACAAAAATAAAACTCATTGTTATTGTTTACATTGACTGTTGTAATTGTTTTTAGTAACTGAAATTATAAATAAGCTTAAGTTCTCAGTTCTTACAACTGCTGATATTTTTAATGACTTTTTTTTTTTTTTAGAAAACTTACTAAACTAAAAAAAGGAAGAAAAAGAACAAAATTACTACAACCTATATTAAAGGGGTCATATGATGTTGCTAAAAAGAACATTATTTTGTGTATTTGGTGTAATGAAATGTGTTTATGCGGTTTAAGGTTCAAAAAACACATTATTTTCCACATACTGTACATTATTGTTTCTCCTCTATGCCCCGCCTTTCTGAAACGCGTCGATTTTTACAAAGCTCATCGGTCTGAAAAATGAAAATAAAATATGAATAAATACTATGAGTACATACATAAAACTAAAAACTGTTGTGTATATCATTTTAGTAATATTTCTCAAAAGTACTCAAAATCAAAAGAAAAAAAATTACTGAGTACAAATAACAAACAACAGAATACATGGTTACCTGAAACCGCAGCCGAGGCTGAGGAGAGAGGGGAAGGTTTGTCCCAATCATACGGACTATGCTTCGGTATTGTCCACAATATGTACTGTCCCATACTGGAACCAACTGCAGCAACACAGAATTCACAAAGATGTACTGTTAAAAAGTCGCAATTACAACCATACTGTAAACCAGCATGTAAAACTATGTTTTTTGTTTTAATAATATATGCAAATATATTTGCATACTAAATTAATTTTCACTTTACCATGTCAGGTGGCACTCCAAAGTATTCCAGGACACATCTCAGCAGGTCAACGATGTCCTCCAGCAAAGACATTGACAGTATTCCTGTGTGCTTCCACGCTGGATTTCAGCTGACAGATGAGCCAACAACACACTGCACCAAACTTCTCCACGTGACCTGAGGGATCAAATCAGATGCATTCCATTCAATTCTGTAACAAAAGCGCCGTTTAAATGTGCAAGGTTAAATTTTAAACACGGAGGAAAAACTATTAGCATCAATGCGAGAGAGGCGTAATTAACCACAACAGTAATTAACTATCAGCATCAACAAAGACTATCTCCGGCATCAGCCAGTAACGTTAATATCCTATCGCCGGGTTCGTGAGAACACGCACGTATTTCAAATCCATGCGTTAATCTGCTCTTAATTTAAACACCTATTCATTGTATTATTACAAAATTGAGCTTCTACATACAATGTCGATTTATTTTATGCGTATTTGTCACTTTACCTCTTCCTCGTATCACGCTTTCCGTGCAGGTAAACTCAAATAAAGCTCGTTGCGTGAGAGCGTTTGTGATTGGTCCGGAGAGAAGGGCTGGCGCATGTAGCCAATCGGCTTGAAGGATTTAGGAACGTCATCAGGGGCCTTCAACCAATCATTTTGTTTAAACAGAAGCAGTGGGAAGTTTTGTATTTCGAGTGTGTTGTGCGCTGTTATAAAGTAACGGTGGTGGTGAGTAGTACATTGTAATTTTATAATTTAATTAACATATTACAAGAAGTAGGTTTTTAGGAATGATGTATAAGGTGAAAATGAATTCGCTCAATTACAGGAATGTACATTTACATTAAACTCAAATCTGAATTCCAGCGATGTACGTTAGCTTTCATGCTAACAGACTACTAAATTACTGTATAAGGAACTGATTGTCTCAAGGTTGTTAGTGGAAATCGGGGTTTTCCCGGCGGTGGCAACACTGGGGTGTGACTGAGGTGGTGATGGAAGGAAGTAGAAGAAGGAAGGTTGTTAGTGTCTTCAGCTTTTGTGCTGTAATTAATTGTTTTCTGTTAACTCATTTAGTTTCACCAGTAATATTAGTGTCCAAAATGTACTTTTGAAAAGTATGTGTATTTTTTATATAATTCTAAATGTATGTGTCTTGGTTTTCGGCGGACATTTACGTGACTGATGTAAATGATCATGTAAGGTCCACACACTTGGTCCAAGGAAGGTATCCAGTGGTGGATGAAGGTTTCTTGCGTGTTCGGTCTTTTCAGCGCGCAAACGCATTTTCTCTAAGTGAGATGTGGAGACAGATGTCTGTATGTTAATGCACTGTGTGTGTATTGTCTGTCTCAGAAGATCAAAGTGTCTGAGGTTCTGTAATTCTTACAGTCACATGACAGGAGATGTTGCTCTCTTTGAAAGATGTTGTGTCAAAGTTTCATAAAACGAAGACGAACCATAATACTCCTACAAATACTATATTATTTAGGACATATACTATTTAAAGGACCTATTATTAATGTACTATTAAAAATTGCTCTGTCTCATATACATAATGATCATAACAGTGTCCAGTGGGAAAACCAAGAGATATAGTTTTGAATAAATTAAAGTATTGTATCTTGATTGGATCATGTTTAGTTTTAAAAGTGAATCTGTGCAATCAGATATGATTCAACTAATTAGTTTTCATATCCTTTTTTGTTTAAGATATCCACAAAAATGATGGACGCATTATCAGTAGTTACACAGCTGCGGGACCTGGCATCTGAACCACAGAATCGGGAGGCGATTGTTCAGGACCAGGGTTGCCTTCCAGGACTAGTGCTGTTCCTCGACCACAAAGACCCTAAAGTGCTCTTTGCCACCCTCCAGGTACACCCAGACCTGATTTGTCATTGCAAAAATTCTTGTTAAACTGATAAAGAGCCAGTTGTGATAATAAATTGTTTAATGCTTTGTATGTTTCTTGTACTGACTTCTTAAGGCTTGTGTCTCCTCAGACTTTGCGGTACCTGGCTGAATCACCCCGCAACATCAACACCATGAAAAATGAGCTTGGCATGATGGTGAGCCTGGAGACACTGATAGAGAGGTGATTTTATTTATTGGAAGATAAAATTATTTATTTTACTTTTAAAGTCAACTATTACATTTTTTTTTTGAATTTTCGGTTTTCATTTTAATTAGTCGTTTTAGTGAAAAAAAGTGTTTTCATCTTTTAAACCTTTTTTTTTTTTTTATGTCTAGTCAAAATTGTCTATATCTATGATCTTTATACCAGTTAGTGTCATTGAGATACTATTATAGCTTTTTTTTTTTTTTTATCTGTGTTTATATTTTATGTTTTTTATTTATGTGTAACGGAAGAGGTCTGACACAACAGGTTTGTATATACAATACAGTTTATTAAGGTCACAGAGAGTACGGGTGTAGGATCCAGATGATGGTATGGTGAGTGAATAGTTCGTAGGACAGTTCAAAGGATATGATGAGGGGAACAATCAGAGTCTTTGCCTTTACACGAGCTGGAATGCACACAGGAGCAGTGTTGCCAACTGCTTTCAATTGAAAGTAGCTAAAACTGGTAGCTAAATGTCACTAGATGACATCACAATGGCAAATTCACTGATCTATATAAAGATGAACGTAGATCAGTGGGCAAGATGAGAACTTAGATAAGGTTTGTCCAAGAAGTTGCTATATTTGTCCCTAAACTTTTGGAAAAAAAAGTCTCAAAAGGGGCGGGGAAGTCGTTAAATCTAGCTACAAAGTAGCTAAATTGGCAACACTGCACAGGAGGAGCACACACCTCAGCTATCCGGGAACTAGGAGGAACAGGAGACACTTGGAGATGAGGAACACCGGCGGTAAGTAATGCAGGTAAGTATACAAATGGAAGCAGTAGCAAAGTCAAGAGAGTCCTCTACGTGTATACGAGATCGGCCAATGAGGGTGTCTGAGGTGTGTGTGCTTTTATACAGGCTGGTTGATGAGGTGCTTGATTGGTGACAGGTGCAGGTGCTCAGTACTCCAGTGATAGAGATCGTTGTGATTGGATGGTGGCGGAGCCTGGCCGATCTGTTACATTATGTCTGTATAGTTTTTTTAATTAATTTTTATATCAGATTTAGTTATTTTAAAACGAGTTAAACTAAATGAAAATGAGAAATGCTGCAAAAAATACATTTAAGGTTTTTAATATTTTATTTCAGTTTAATGTTTATTTCAAGTAGGGATGCAGAGATTAACCGGTTTCACAATTAACCGCGCTTAAAAATGTCACAGTTAATTAATCGTAAAGGCTGCGCTACACCGAGTGTTTCTGTTGCACAGAACGGAACAGTTGCAACTTGCGCAAAACTAAAACAAAGTTACACTAGCGGTGCACCATCTTAAAATGCTGTGCTTATCAGAGACACGGAGGCTACTACACACACTAGATGAACTATGACAGAGGAACCAAACAGCGATCCTTTATTTCCACCAGAGAAATGACTGAATAGTCGATAGTGTGGGACTTTTTTTGGGGTACACCAAGAATGACCAGGGTGTCATTTAAATATTGCCGAAAAAACTGCTGCTAAATAGCGAATACACGGCTTTAAACTATTTTAATGCAAGACTGACGCGAAGCTGCGGCTCGTTAGCTCAGTATTCTGCCCGCTTCAGATCAGACAGATTAAATAGTGTGGTAAGATCACATTTATTTGAATTCGAGTTACTTAAACCGTGATTTTACCCTCTCCTTGCTGATGAATATGTAGCAATTCAGTATCTAAGCTATTTTATTAATAAAAGTCAAGGGGCAGTGTTCACAACAAGTTTGTGTCCTCCTGAATGTTTGCATGTGTGCATAGCACAATCTCCGATCTCACAAACCAAAATAATAGACATGATTTTCTCAGGCCACATGTAAAAT
>NW_015659390.1:279567-318130 GCF_001515625.1 Sinocyclocheilus rhinocerous
TTTCTAAAGGCAGCAATAAATAACACTTTATTATCTAAAGTGTCCATGTGAAGTTATAAAATAATTTTGTGAAATGAATAAATGCATAATAATCGTGAAACCGTGATTATTCCTCAGACAATAATCGTACCAACAAAATCTATAATCGTTGCATCCCTGATTTCAAGTAACAACAATTTTTTTTATTTTATTTTTTTATATATTTTTTTACGTTTTAAAGCAGGGTTATTATAGTTAACTAAAACATGTTCTTAGTTTTACTTTGCCCAATCCATCAATCCACATTATTCCAAAGAGTGAAAAAAAAAATTCATGTTTTCATGATTTCTTTTCTGTCACTTTTCCCCCTTTTCTACTGTTTGAAGGACTGGTATGACGACTGATATTACAGACCTTGCAAAAGAGGTGTATGGTGTGTTGAGTCCTCAAACACAAAGACCGGCTTGTCAGACTCCAGAGCAACAGAAGAGGAAGAACAAACCCCAGTTCTTCATCAACAGCTCCAACAAGAAAGCAAAATCAGTTACCCTCCATATACAAGGCTTGGATGGGGCAGTATGTACCATAACAAAGCTTTCACACATGCACTTGGTTGATCTTAACTGGGTTTTTCTCATATTTATGCAGATTACAGAGTAAAATTAGATGTTGCCTTGTGTTGACAGGATCAGAGAGGAGTGTGTGAGGAGGCCCTTTTGAGAGTCAAAGGAGTAATCAGCTTCACCTTCCAGATGGCTCTGAAGAGATGCACTGTACGCATCCGTGCTGACCTGCCCACTGAGGTACACAATATTCCTCTTTCTGTAAGGGGAGAGGCAACTAATAAAAGCAGATTTGATTTCATGAAATACTAAAAGCAAATATCTTTTGTTTAGAGTCTGGCCACTGCCATTGCTGCCACAAAAGTGCTTTCAGCTAAGCAGGTCTTGAAAAATGAAAATGGAGAAGAGGTGGGTGTTTCTGTTGCTTTTAAGTATGTATTTCAATGTTTTACAGTGAGATTGATATGCTGTTTCAATAGTTTTATGACCCATAAACTTGATGTTATTTATTTACATGGCTGTGCTATGGTTACAGGTTCTCATTCCACTCAACACCTCTGGCTCAAAGGTAGAAGAGAATTCCCACCTGCCTGATTACTTGCCAGAGGATGAGAGTCCGGAGAAAGAGCTAGACCGCGCAGTGTCCCGTACTGGTGCCAAACAAGACACCGGTGGCAGCTGGCTGAACACAGCAGCCAGTTTCCTCACTAAAACCTTCTACTGGTAAAGCTTGAGTTTCACAGACTTTTCCTGGCTGAGTTTGGACCTCCACATTTTTAAGACAGATCAGCCTAGAAGAGCAAGTTGCACCACTATTGGAGCATAAAGCAGCTGACAAATGTGCTTTATCAAGCTACTAAAGGTGTTGTTCAATTTATGAGCAAATGTGTGAGATCTCCGCCACGTCACAACTCTGTATTGATATATAGATAGATGTTGAGTTCATGTTGTAAATGTATATATGTTTATGAAAACATGTCTTTCCTCCCTCTCAGGATCCAAAATTTCCTGTTTCTGCTGTCAAGTTTGTCTGTTGTATCATCTCTCCTCCTGATTTCTTGTAAATATTTCCATTTTGGTTTCTTATAAGGGGAAAGTATCTATCTTGAGTCTCATCTAACAATGGAAACAGCTGAAAGACAGATTAAATGTTTAATGCTGTTTTGTGTAAAATAAAGGTTTGGAAGGAAGAAGTCGGTACTGATTTTTGTGATGACATTATGTAAATTTAAGTGTTCAAAATATGTTGAATATGTTCAAAATATGCTTTCATGTTGAAAAAGGTGAGTGAATACAGATGCCCACACCAAATAACTTTGTCTTTTAATTAAAGCTGCAGTCCGTAGCTTTTTATTTGGTTAAAAATGATCCGAAATCAATATTTGAGCAAGTACATGACCAGCCAGTGTTCAAAATTATCGCCTTACTTTAGCCCGATTCACAACGGTAAGCTTATAATAATGTTTTCTAATTTGAGAGGTACGGGTAGGTTTTCGCGGGAAATTCGAGCATGGCACTGCGTCATTACGTCACGTCTGTAAACATAAAGAAGTTGTCACAGCTACTAAGCTATAGCATGTGAGGATCCTGCAGGTGGCCGACCGTTTATAGCCTTTTCTCACAGCAGCTAGAATAATTCATTTTATCATCTTGATGGCGGATTGTAATCCAGAAAGGATTATGTGTTTTATTCATTTATGTGAATGAAATTCAATTATATTCCAGTTTTAAATGTGCTTCTGATTACAGATAGCCTGGGATTACACAATATCTGTATTTTAAAGACAACCAGTTCGAAGGGAGCATAATTTGCTTTTTGGGTTAAAATAATTTCTTAATATGAAATTTGAATGGTATGACAATTAGAGTTTAGACTGTACAGAAACTGAAATCACAGGCTGATACACACTATACACATAGTCCCGCAATGCTGATGTTGTTTACGTTAAGAATTTGAGAAAGTTTAACAATAATAATAATTTGCATGGTTTGATGTGATATGAGCTAACCGACCGTTACACTTAATCACCATTGGTAGCGGGATTTATTTTAATGCTTTTTTCCTCAGTTGGTCAGAACAGAAGTGGCAGACTTGTTACTTGTTCAGGTGACAATATCTGGTGAAAATTTGGGTCATATATTCCAAGAAGTAGGCTAGAATCTGTGATTGCGAAGTACAGTAAATATCCACACCGGTGCGGTGACTGACTGCCACACATACACACACATTTTATTTCAGATCAGTTGTTTTTTTTATATAAATTTGGTTTTGATATTCAGACCAGTTGTGTTTGTAATCCATGCCAGTTGGATTTTTAATTAATATCATTTGTGTTTTAAATCAGATCCGTTTGTTTTTAATTAAGATGAATTGTGTTTTTAATAAGTTCAGTTCTTTTTTTAAATCAGATCAGGTGTGTAAAAGTGGCAGACTTGTTACTTACTTGTTCAGGTGACAATATCTGGTGAAAATTTGGGTCATATATTCCAAGACGTAGGCTAGAATCTGTGATTGCGAAGTACAGTAAATATCCACACCGGTGCGGTGACTGACTGCCACACATACTCCTCAAAACATTAGATTCATCGGCGCTGGAGCCGTGCAGCCGCACAACCCACGCAAGGAAGATCATTCGCACACTGCTGCAATCCCAGGTTTTCAAACAGAGATGGCGACAAAGAGGCAAAACTTACGGTCTGCAGCTTTAAGTTGTATTATGGTTTATTGATACAAACAAAAAAGTTTTACATGACTTTAAACAAATTTTCTAAATGAATGACAAATAAATATACATATAAAAATCAGTCTGTAACTTAAGGTTTTACATTATAAATGTCTTACCACACATTAAAAAATAAAGATAGCATTAATTTAAACTACATAACCAATTAAATTTATGCAAACAACCTTCCTGATTGCTTTAGAGCTACACCTTGTAATGACACAGGGTTTGCATGGTGCAGTGGAAATAGTGTGTTAATGACCTTTACAGTTAAGAGGTTCTGAGCCTTTTCTTACGAGTTCAAAAAAAAAAACTTCCATTGCACACCTTGGCCCATCTTTTGAAAACAACAGCAGTGCATCAGTCAACTTGTAACTGTACATAGTACATATTAGTATCAAATGGAAAGCATGGCTTTGTATAACCAACACTATTGCAGTGCAATTGAATTATCTGCTCAGTAATTCATACTAGAATATAATAGTGTAATATAAATGTAAAAATAAAACATCTGAAAGCATCATATAAATTACCAACATGAAGAAGTGCAGTCATCAGTGGTAAGGTATGGCAGCATTCTGCTACACTTTCATCAAATGTTGATGTGTGCTGTGGTACAAACAGGCCTGATTTTAATACAAGCTGGAAAGACAAAAGAAAAGGTTTATCAAACACATTATTACATAAAGCTCAACACATGCAAATATACAATTTGAGTGTTTTGTAAGACACACTGTTGCTATAATGCTGTTTTAGGAGTTTATAACTACTGCAAATATCACAACAGGAACTACTTACATAAGTTTCTCTAGTTTACAGTCTGGATCATCTAGCAAGACCGAGAGTGGCCTCACGGCTGAATCTGTAAGATTGTTTTCACTCAGGTCCAGCTCTCTTAAAAGTGAGTGCTTAGATCTCAGTGCAGAGGCTAAAATTGTGCAACCTTCCCCTGTGACCCCACACTTAGACAGCCTATACAGAAAAACATTAGTGACATATAAACAAAACTTCTCTGAAAGCAACTTTGAAAGTTGTAGATATAGCATTACCCTAAAGTGTCCAGCTGACAATGTGGATTTTCCAGTCCAGCACAGAGGATTTCAATTCCCAGATCTTGTAGATTATTTACTCCTAAATTCAGTTCTCTAAGACTTGAGGATTTTTCTTCAAGAGTTGCAGCCAGTGAATCACAGCAGGCCATGGTTAAACCACACTGACTCAAACTAGGGAAAACAATGATATAGTGGCATTTTACTTAACATTTGTATAAGTTTATAAGAAGTATCTTTTGCTGGCTGCATTTATTTGATCAAAAGTATGGTATAATCATTAATACAGTAAAAACCGTAATAATGCGAATTATTATAACAGTTTAAAATTACAGTTTTCTATTTTAATAAATTTTAAAATTTAATTTATTCCTGTGAGGTCAAAGCCGAATTTTCAGTAGCCATTACTCCAGTCTTCAGTGTCACATGATCCTTTAAAAATCATAATAATATGCTAATATTTGCTGCTCAAGAAACATTTCTTCTTATCAGTGTTGAAAAGACTTTGCTGCTTAATATTTTTTCTGAAAATAATTTTTTCCAGTATTCTTTGCCAGATAGAAAGTTCAAATTATTTGAAATAAACTAAATAAAAAATAATAATAAATAAATAAACATATGTACTGCCACTTTTGATCAATTTAATGCATCCTAATTTGTTAAAAAAAAATCTTAAACAATTATTTATACTTAACATAGTTTATCTGATACATTAGAATGTTAGAATGTTAATTAAATATATATGTACAGAACCTACTCTAATTTCATAATGTTGCTGCTGTGATTCCTCAGGACAGGAGAAAGGAGCCTCACCCCTGCGTCTGTGAGCTCATTACTGCTCAGGTCCAGCTCTCTCAGATACGACGGGTTTGAGTTTAGAGCGGCAGCGAGGACAGCACAACCATCCTTTGTGACCCCACTGTCTCCTAAACTGTTATGAAAGACATGTGTTCATAAAATGCTCTTGTTGTTGAAACATTTAAAACTAGATTCATAATTTGCTTAAAGGAACACTCCACTATTTTTGAAAATAGGCTCATTTTCCAACTCAATATGTCACTATTCAGCATCCAAATAAAAGAAAAACCAACTGACATCAATATCACATTATCACTATTTAAACCTTAATCTTAAGTTGAATACCAAGTATGACATTTACAAAAATCAACAATAGTTAATACACCTATGACTGAAATTACCTGCATAGCACTATAATGAAAATCAAAGCTTCAGTTCTACTGCTCACCATAACGTCTCCAGCCTACAGTTGGAAATCTTCACCACTTCAGCGAGTCTTGATACACCGAAATCTTTTATGTGGTTCTGTCTCAGGTCCAGCTCTCTCAGATGAGCTGGGTTAGAAACAAGAGCTGAGGCCAAATCATCAACACCCACCTCTGTGATCTCACACAATGCCAACCTGAAAAGACAGGATATGCTTCAAGAGTTTGCTGAGGGTAGGATATAAATATACTGCAGATTTAAAAGCCTTACCTCAAAATCTCTATTTTACAGTGAGGGCTCCCAAGTCCATTTGAGAGCATTTTCACCGCTTCATCATAGATTGTGTTGCCACTCAGATCTAAAGCTTTCAGAGTAGAGACGCTGGACCTCAGAGCCGAAGCCAAAGACTGACAGGATTTCTCAGTGAGCAAACCGTAACTTAGCCTACCGGTTGAAAAATGAACATTTAGGACATTTGGTAGAAAATAATAGTTACGTCTTTGAATGAAGTCTCTTATGCTCACAAATATTAATTTGATCTAAAATACAGGAAAAACAGTAATATTCTGAAACCTTATTACAATTTTTTAAATTAATTTATGTGACGGCAAATTTTCAGCAGCAATTACTTCAGACTTCAGTGCTACATGATTCTTCAGAAATCATTCTAATATAGTGATCTGGTGCTTAAGAAACATTTTTTATTATTATCAATGCTGAAAACAGTTGTGCTGCTTAATATTTTTTGGAAAACATGCTACATTTTTTCAGGGTTCTTTGACAAATAGAAAGATCAAAAAACAGCATTTATTTGAAATTCATTTTGTGTAACAGTGTACATGTCTTTGTGTCCTTATGCTTTTTTATATAAAATATGCATTTCTTTCAATTTTTTTTCTCATACGTTTGAATGGTAGTATATATATATATATATATATATATATATATGACAATACATTCAATGAAGTAAAAAAATAAAAAAAAATACCAAAGTGTTTCAAGCTGTGAGAGTGGATGCTGTATTACAGCTGAAAGCTTCTCCACTCCATCATCTCCTGGGTTATTCCAGTGCAGATTGAGCTCTCTTAAGTGTGACGGGTTGGACAGCAGAGCTGAGGCTATTGCAATGCTGCCTTGAGTTGTAACTCTGCAGTCCTTAAGTCTATGAATAATGCAATGACAAGTGATCATGAGGGCCAAACAAATTCCACATTTGGGTATTGATATGTTCTGATGAACTAAAGTGGTTTGTCGAGGTTTAATTCTATTGCAACTGACCTCAATATCTCAAGTTTACAGTGCTGATGCTTTACGTAATTGGCCAAGATCTTAATTCCTGCTTCTCTCAGACTGTTTTCACTCAGGTCCAGCACCCTAAGGTTTGGAAGGTTTGGAAGCAGTCCTGTTTTAAGAACAGAGCAGCCGCGTGTGGTGATTCTGCAGTATGAGAGCCTGAGGAAAGAGTAACACATCACATTATGTGTTATAGTACTAAATATTAATTTACAACTACAGTATGGAATCATTTTGTTGAGGAAATTAAAAATAATTAAAATATGCTAAAATGTTTTTTAATGGTGTATGCTTTATTGGGTTTTTCATATTTAGAGAACACAATAGGCAAAAACATTTTAGATAAACGTCTTGATTTTAGTACCTTGTTTAGGGTTAGTTTAGCATCTTGTTTCCCTCCAAATATTTAATAAAAGCATTAAAATGATCAAAAGTGACAGTAAAGACATTTATAATGTTTTAATAAGATTTCTATTTCAAATAAATGAACAGTGACAGACAAGACAGTGACTAAGAACTTTACCTCAGTTCCTCTAAATTACACTGTGTGTTTTCCAGTTCGGCTGTCAGAAGCTCCAGTCCTTTGTCTCCAATGGAGTTACTGCACAGATCTAGCACTCGTACATTAGAAGAGCTAGAGCCAACAGTGGAGGCAAGAGTTCTACAACATCTCATAGTAAGTCCACAATTATCCAGTCTGGAATATAATGTAGACGTAATAAATAAGAACCAAACACACACATGTGACCTCAATCAACATGAAAAACATCAAAACAAAAACTCACAGCGCAGTTTCTGAAGCTTTGACCACTGGCAACAATCTGGTGAGGCCTTCATCCGATCTGATATACTTCTTCAGGTCAAACACATCCAGCTTCTCTTCTGATGTCAGTAACACAAAAACCAAAGCAGACCACTGTGCAGGGGAAAGTTTAGAAAAATGCCCTGAGTTCAGGAACCTCTGGACCTCCTTGACCAAAGAGAGATCATTGAGTTCATTGAGACAGTAGAAGAGATTTATGGACTTTTCTGGCACGGACGTCTCCTCTATCATTTTCTTGATATATTCAACGGTTTCCACAATGCTTTGACAGTCTGTGCTACCAGACTGAGAAAGCAAGCCTTGTAAAAGGCTCTGATTGGACTCCAAGGAAAGTCCCAGAAGGAAGCGGAGAAAAAGATCCAGATGTCCATTCTCGCTCTTTAGAGCCTCGTCAATGGCACTCTTATGCAATTCAAAGAAGGTGGTCTCGGTAAGCTCTTGATGCTCTTCATGATCAAGAACATTGCTGTGGTGGACCTTAAACATGTAATACACATACATGGCTGCCAAAAACTCCTGAATGCTCAGATGGATGAAGCAGTAGACTTTGTTCTCGGTTAATGCAGATTCCTCTCTGAAGATCTGTGAGCAAACTCCTGAGTACACCACTGCCTCCTTCACATCAATCCCACAGGCCATCAGGTCTTCCTCATAGAATATCAGATTGCCATTTTTCAGTTGTTGGAAGGCTAGCTTACCTAGCTTTAAAATAATTTCTTCATCCTCCGGGCCTGGGTTGTGCTCTTTTGTGTATCTCATGTTTTTCGCATGGGATTGGATGAGAAGGAAGTGTGTGTACATTTGAGTAAGAGTCTTGGGGATTTCTTCATCTTCTGCTGTGTTGAACATTCTCTCTAGCACCGTAACGGAGAGCCAACAGAAGACTGGTATATGACACATGATGTACAGACTTCTTGATGACTTTAAGTGCGTGATGATACGACCAGAGAGGTGTTTATCATTGATTCTCTTGTTGAGGTATTCCTCCTTTTGTGGGTCATTAAACCCTCGAACTTCAGTCACCAGGTCGATATACTCAAAAGGGATCTGACTGGCTGCTGCTGGTCGAGATGTTATCCAAATGAGGGCATCAGGAAGCAGATTGTTACTGATGAGATTGGTTAGCAAAACGTCAATAGAAGCTGGCAGAGTTGGGTTACTCAACTTTCCGTTATTCTGGAAATCCAAAGGAAAGCGGCATTCATCCAGACCGTCAAAGATAAAGAGAACTTTTTGGTTTTCGTGATTATCTCCAGAGCCTGTTTCCATTCTGAAGTGTTGGAGAAGCTCAATCAAGCTCAAATGTTTCCCTTTCATCAGGTTCAGCTCTCGGAATGGAAGCGGATACACATAGTTGATATCCTGATTAGCGCTGGCCTCAGCCCAATCCAGTATGAATTTCTGCACTGAAACAGTTTTCCCAATGCCTGCAACACCCTTAGTCAGCACACATTTGATGGGTCTGTTTTCTTCAGATGAGTGTTTAAAAATGTCATTGCATTTGACTGGAATGTCCACTGTGTTTTTTCTCCTCAACTTGGTCTCAATCTGTCTCACCTCGTGTTCTTTGTTGACATTCTCACTTTCCCCTTCAGTGATGAAAAGCTCTGTGAAGATGTCGTTCAGGAACGTGGGATGTGATTGTTTGGACATGTCATTGCGAATGCACTGAAATTTGGCTTTCAGTCTTGATTTATATTCTTGTTGGCACTTCATGGCTGAATTGGAATGGACTGTTAATTCAGGAATATTGTTCTTGTGAGACCTGTGAAAATACATTGACAATGAAAGTGTATGACTGGACTCTGATGCAGAATACACTGCTGTCCAAAAATTTGGGGTCAGATAAATTAATAACTTTATTCTGAAAGGCTGCTTTAAATGGATCAGTAAAGGCAGTAAAAACTGGCACTGAAGACTGGAGCAATGGATACTTAAAATTCAGCGTTGCCATCACAGGAATAGGAAGTGTAAATTACGAGACATAAAGGGACACAGTTTGTATAAATATCTTACTGTTGCTCAGTGGCAAAGTCTTCAAAATTGAAAGAAATTGGTTCAGTCATTGATGCCTGGCTTTTGTTCGACACATCATTCAGCTTTCTCTGCTTATCAAACCTTCAGAAAAAATATAGGTAGGCTGTATTTATGCACTGCACGCAGCATGTGAACATGAAAAGTCCTTTTAAATTATGTTTTACTTTCAAATGTTCAGTATGACTAAGCAGATGTTACATACCTTTGTACTGAATAAAGAGGTTCTCTTTTCAAATCAATTGGATCCAGCATAGAATTAGCACTTTTTAAAGAAGCATGGCTGTGCTGTTTTTGAGAGACTGTCCTTGAATGAGAGACAAAAAATGTTTAGAAATACATTTGCTAACTCATTTATCTCATAAATAATGTAAAATACATATTTCCACACTTTTCTCACCATGGAGTGCTTAAATCTGGCAGATTCATTAAAATGCAGTTGACCTTTTTCTTAAGTTAAACTTAATGTCCAAGGTTTCAACAGCTTTTTTATTTTTCTAGGAAAATGGTCCAAAAATGAAAACAAGATGATTCAGAGAGTGTTATAAAATAAATGATAAAGGACAGGAAAAATCTAGGAATTATAAATACACAAGAACCAATGATTAAACAAGACATGTCTGGACACAGTGAAGGAGTGATTAATGAACAAACACATGACATGGACTAGAAACATGAAATTTCAAAATGTGAACAAAAGAGACAGGAAAAAGATAAGAAAAAACACAGAATGTTAAAGGTACAATACTTATTAATAATCCACTTGAACTTTCAGTAAGAGATTCTTATCAAATCTAAGTATGTATCCAAGTATCTTCAAAAGAATGTATGACATAAAGTATACTGGCGTGTGGAGGACTTTCTCTTAATCTATAAATGGTGTGTAATTTCAACATCAATGTTGCAATTTACAAAATACAGCAAAGGAATGAGGAACCACTAAGTTAAGTTGGAGAAGTTAACCAGTTTCGTACATTCATGTGGGTTTTTGTTTGAAACACTTTTTCTGTGGTTTAATTTTGTACACCATTTTATGAGTGACCACACACTGGTGAGGCTGTGATAAGTGCTGTGATTGTTAGCTCTCCAGCATATATATATATTATATATATATATAAATGTATACTGTATATATAAGCAGATAAGCATGACTGTATATCCATGTACACTTAATGCCATGTGATTTTGAGAACATCACATGCTAAAAAATCATCACCAGTAGTACTTGCATCATACATCTATATCTTGAACTACTCATAGAATAACAGTAACAAAACTGGTTGCCAAATCAGTAACTACATTTTGGATTGATGTGTTATGTAGGTGAGTTTTGCTTTGAAATACGCCATTGTGTAATTATGCTAAAAATGACGACAACAGTAAACACATAGTTTGTAACTAACACACCCAGTTAAAGAATTTGACATTTTTATTGCCACCTCTGTTGTCATTGTCAGTCTAAAGTGGGTGTAATCTAATTAAAGAACGTTTGCCTTCTAATATCAAGCATTCTACGCAAGTAACGTTAATAAATGTAATCTAGTATTTCATTCAGTTTTGTGAGTAAAAGACAGATAATTATATGCTACCAGAAACTAATGACAACGTTTAAAACGGAACATCCAGTACTACTAAAACACTACTAAAAATCGAAAATGAAAATAATAAAGTATTGGTAATTAAAAAGCATTCAGTTAACAGTCAATGTAATGACGGTTTAGTTTAGGCTATAACTCCCAACCATCATCGACTGTAAAATTGAAATATACCTTTTAAACGTTAAAGTTCAATTCACCTATTCGTATAATGATTTTATGTCAAGCACAAAACCTTTTATCCCAGTTATTTAAGAAACTAAATGTGTACTTACGAACAAGCCGAGTATATATGTCCAAATGTCTCGCTCATTCTACTTTCGCTTCAGTGATTTCGCTCCAGACACTCAATGATCACGTGGTCACAAAGGGGCGGGTCTGCGCTTAGCTCTTATTATGGTTCAGGTTTTTGCACATGTTGGTCTGTTCTTTCAAAATGTTTTCAAAACGTTTACAAAAACAGATGCATGCGGCATTTCAGTCATAATTTAATTCGTTTAAATAGGTCATATGATGCGATTAAAAATTTTCCTTTCTCTTTGGAGTGTTACAAGCTCTTGGTGCATAAAGAAGATCTGTAAAGTTGCAAAGACTAAAGTCTCAAATCCAAAGAGATATTCTTTATCAAAGTTGATGTAACGTTTTATGTTATTTGTAGGAAAATAACATTTTGCTTGTGTTAGTGATTTAAAAAATATAACAGATTAAATTAATTTAAAAAGTACACATTCAACAAATATGGTACTTTAGAGTCCCCTCACCTAATTTAATTTAATAAAAATTAATAGCATGTTAAGTTATTTTAAGAAAGGGAAATGGGCTCACCAAACTAATTTTGCGGTCCATATGCTAAATTTACAATCATTTATTTATTTAGCCTATTTATTGTTTGTTTGTTTTAATATTTTCTTTAATAGCTTAATTTTGATGTGAACTGCTAAGTCACACAAATCAGGGTTTTAAACAGATTTTAGACCATAAAATAGCTCATATAAAATTTAGTGTGACCTTCTGAAGTTGATGGTCTATAATTTCTAAACAATTTCCTTCACTGACCACTTTTTTTTTTAAAGAATTTCAGTCTCTATTTTGTAGAAAGTGCCATCATGCTGTATTAATCTAAATCAATCGATTGATTTAATCAATGATTTCCACCCCACACACAATAGGCTATGTTACCTTTAACAGTCCCCTATATAGCAGGCCCATTAATTAGTTCAATAGTGAATTCAGTAGAATGGAAATTAAATTAGATTTGAATATACTTCACTGACCCCGGACTGTCAACAAGAGTTTGCAGACGCCCACCTGGTGTGAACCTGATGATGTAGGAGTCCAATAAGAGCTGGAGTCTAGCCAAACCCAATCACTGCGGAGCTGCTCCAAGAGGATGTGTGTATACAGTCCAGAGCTTGATCAGAGTGCACAAACAACACGCTCCTGGTGAAGACCATGAAGCCCAAGTCTCTCTGTGTCCCCCGGCTTGGCCTCTTTGAGGACGACAGATACAGGCGACAGGTCGATACCGGCGCACCGGAGCAGAACCAGAGAGAGAAACCCAGAGATCTGCACTTCACTTTACTGCCAGAGAGATCTCCATACGAGCCTTTAGTGGAAGACGACAGCCAACACAAACTAAAGGAGGAAAAGAAAGCAAAAAAGAAAGAAAAGTATAAAAAATACAGAAAGGTAAGTTGAATATTATGCCTTGTGGAATAAATATTTCACTTTTTTTTTCTTTATGTTGCTTTTTATGAACACTAAGCTTTCAAAAGGCTCGGTAAGATTTTGAAAATGTTTTTAAAACAAGTCTCTTATGCTCACCAAGGCTGCATTTTTTTTTATAAAAACACAGTGAAACCAATAATATTTTGAAGCATTATTATAATTATAATTTAAAATGACTGTTTTCTTCCTGTTATGGCAAAGCAAAATTTTCAGAAAACATTTCAATATGCTGATTTGGTGCTCAAAATGTATTATTATCAATGTTAAAAATAGTTGTCTTTCTAAATATTTTTGTAGAAACCGTTCCAGTTTCTAACAACTACATTTATTTTGATCAGTTTAATGAGTGCTTGATTAATAAAGGTATTAATTTCTTTAAAATAAATATCTTACTGACCCTAAACTTCTAAACAGTAACGTACGTAGCTCTTTTTTTTATTTTTTATTTTTTTGCCTGCTCCAAAATAATAAATAGCCTACAGGCCTTTGTTAAACTAACTTTTATTAATTTAGACTAACTAGTATGTATTTTCATGTTATAGGTTATCTAGCAGTGATTTTTGTTTTTCATTTTCACTGGTAACTTTCCATTAGCATTTATTCACTACTACTACTAGTTTTACTATTGGGATACAGACAATCCCAAGCAGGCTTACTTGTTCATTACTAGTAGGCCTACTTATTATTGGCTAGTATAGTTTGCATTCCGACAGTGACAAGTAACTGTTCCAGTGGTATTGGTAAATTGGTTGTGGTTTGTAATTCTTGTGGCTCCGATATCAACTATTCACTTCTGATTAATTTTATTTGCAGGTGTTGATGTTGATTTTCTGTTGCACAAATTTGAGCATATAGAATAATTATTCAGATTTGTCAAAATAGTGTTTTCCTGATTTCAAATCTTTCCAGCCTTACCACTGAGTTTCAGAATAGTAGTATCCTGTTTATAAGTGAAAGGGTGACATTATAGAACAAAAAACTGTCATGTGTTTTTCAGTAATGAAAAGATGCTTTCAAAAACAAAATGTTTTTGCAATAACCAGGAAATTTTGATTATGAAATCATACACAGTCCCCACTTCAGTTGATGCTTTGAATATAATAACCATATAAATTGTTATTTTCTGAACAAGCACATGACTTTTTCTGTGAATTTGCTGACCCAGTGTTAGACTGGGTCAAAGATCAACGGGTAACCTGTCTGGCGTCAGACTGTTTCCTTATCAGACTTAGCCAATTAAAACTGATGAGACTGTGAGTAAATGGAGTATCTTTAGTAAACACATCTCACTGTAATCCACTTAATATCTATAGCATCACTGTTTTTTTCCCAAAGCATTCACAAGTAACTTGATCAAGTTTGGGGCTAATGACCAGCTTTTTCAATAATGCAAAGTAAAATAGAGGGCTCAACAATAAGAATTTTATATTGCTGGCCCACTTTGTTCTTGGAATTTCACTGGCCACAACCATAAATAGTAATACTATAATAGTTTTTAGTTTATAGTTAATAGTTTAATTATTATGTTTGAGACTCAAAACATTTTAAACCATTACAGAAAAGCAGCTTTTTATGTTTGCAAAGCATAAAACACATGTATTGAATGTAGATTACATTACATTCAGTGAATTTAGTTCATGTGTTTTTGGCCATATGGAGACCTTTTCTAGTCGACCTGAAATTCAACTAGGCCTACGTAGTCAGAAATTATTTTTTTTTATTTTGGAGGAAGTGTCATTCAGATCACATGCAGTGTTCCATTGTCAAGCAGCAGAAATTTCCTCCCACAGGATAAAGCAGTGCATCCTGTTTCTGACCTGTTGTCACACAGAGAGACAGTCACTAACATAAAGCCACTAAACGACATGCTATTTACAGTTTAAAATGATAAAGCCTAGTGTTTAATCCAGCTAAATTGTCTACTTGGAAATCCTTTAGGTATTTAAACCACTCAAAGTCTTAATTCTGTATTGCTGCTGGCACAGGCTGAACCTCCTGGATCTGTGAATGAAGCTGTTTTTCCTCAGTCCAGAAATAGTTTTTTTTCCCAAAGGAACTGTATTGTGTTTCAATCCAGTTGTTTAAATTATTTTGATTTGCTGCTCAGGTTTACCAAATGCCTAAGCACTGTGGAAAAGCAAATGTTCCCTAATAGCCAAATAATTTTGTGTAATTATTATTTTTCTAATAATTCAACTTTTTAAGTTATTTATCTAAAAACAAAACATAATTGTAAATAATAAAGAATTAAACAATGAAATACAGTATTAACCAACCTGAATAAAAATTGGAAATTAAAAAAAGCACCAAACGAACAAGGAAAATACAAACCAAGAGATTTTTCCTACCCCAAACCCCCAGAACACAACCCAACAGTGCTATCCAATAGTAAGAGTGGAGAGTATAATAAAAATAAAAATATATAAAAGGGGACCAGATCATTTTTATATAACAAGCATTTGTCCTTTTAAAGGTTCTTTTAATCAATAAGTCAAATTATTGTGTCATGCAATACTTTCTCTATTAATTCCATTTAATTTGATTATTTAATTTAAATTTAATACAATTTTGGATGTCATGTAAAATGCATTTCTGTAATAAACAAACAAAAACAAAGCTACTAATAGTTCACCCAAAAATTTAAATTTGCTCAAATTTACTCAGCCTAAGGCCATCTTAAGAAGAGATTGTTTCTTCTTTGGAACAGATTTGGACAAATTTAGCATTACATAACTTGCTCATCAATGGATCCTCTGCAGTGAATGGGTGCCGTCAGAATGAAAGTTCAAACAGCTGATAAAAAAATCACGCAATAATCCACACAACTACATTCCATCAGTTAACTCCTTGTGAGTTGTTTAAATTATTTTGATTTGCTGCTCAGGTTTACCAAATGCCTAAGCACTGTGGAAAAGCAAATGTTCCCTAATAGCCAAATAATTTTGTGTAATTATTATTTTTCTAATAATTCAACTTTTTAAGTTATTTATCTAAAAACAAAACATAATTGTAAATAATAAAGAATTAAACAATGAAATACAGTATTAACCAACCTGAATAAAAATTGGAAATTAAAAAAAGCACCAAACGAACAAGGAAAATACAAACCAAGAGATTTTTCCTACCCCAAACCCCCAGAACACAACCCAACAGTGCTATCCAATAGTAAGAGTGGAGAGTATAATAAAAATAAAAATATATAAAAGGGGACCAGATCATTTTTATATAACAAGCATTTGTCCTTTTAAAGGTTCTTTTAATCAATAAGTCAAATTATTGTGTCATGCAATACTTTCTCTATTAATTCCATTTAATTTGATTATTTAATTTAAATTTAATACAATTTTGGATGTCATGTAAAATGCATTTCTGTAATAAAAAACAAAAACAAAGCTACTAATAGTTCACCCAAAAATTTAAATTTGCTCAAATTTACTCAGCCTAAGGCCATCTTAAGAAGAGATTGTTTCTTCTTTGGAACAGATTTGGACAAATTTAGCATTACATAACTTGCTCATCAATGGATCCTCTGCAGTGAATGGGTGCCGTCAGAATGAGAGTTCAAACAGCTGATAAAAACATCACGATAATCCACAAGTTATCCACACGACTCCAGTCCGCTATCCAAAATATTGCTTTCTCCAGTGAAAAAAAATCACCTCATCTGAATCAGGAGATAACTATGCGCAAATCAAGGAAAATTTACAGGCGAAAACAGTCCAAAACAGCTCTTAACAAATGTCTGTGGATTTTGATGTGAGAGGACAACAGGGGATGGACTTTTTCACTGGATGAAGTGACGGTTTTAGGAACGTTTTGGCCAGAAGTGATAGTTAAAATGCCTTGCTAGATTTGTTTCTTACAAACGCTCATTCTGACGGCACCCATTCACTGCAGAGGATCCATTGGTGAGCAAGTGATGTAATTTCTCATAATCTGTTCCGATGAAGAAACAATCATCAGCTATCTTGGATGGGTTTTCAGCAAATTTCAACAAATCCTTTAGGGCAATACATTTGTTATATATTCAGTATGTGTTTAATTTTTAGCATTCTGTTTGCTTTACAGAACGTAGGAAAGGCTCTTCGCTACAGTTGGAAATGTCTGATGTTGGGTCTGCAGAACTTCACTGTGGGATATTCCACTCCTCTTTCTGCTGCTGCTTCAGTTGTCCCAGATTTCCATCCGGGAGGAGCCTGGGGTTGAGACAATCTGTGACCAGCATTTGTACTTTATTTGTACCTTTATGGACCATTTAATGCTGCATGTCCAGATGCTTATTAAAAATGGACAATACATCTGCCCTGGGCAGCTTTACCTGTCATGCTGTAAATTGTTCAATTGTTGTAAATATCTTCTCTTTGAATTTGTGTTAAAGTGGAGTTTTCATCTTGCATTAGTGATTTACAGCTATAAGAAAGGCATGGATCTCTTTTTACTCTCAGATCTATCTGTATATATTTTGCTTTGATTGAAAGAATATGAATTTCTGTACTGAAGTAATGAAATATTTTTGTATTATAGAACTATAGGCTACTGATAGTGTTGATACTGTAATTATTTCATGCATAGCCTGCAATTTTTCTCTTTCACTCTTCAGCAAGTTGCAAGTGATATGGTCACCTGAATTCATGCTGCATAGATGTAATGATGACAAAGGTGAAAGTGATTTAGACTCTTTACTGGAAGTGAAAGTGAAAGTGACGTGACATGTGGCCAAGTATGGTTACCCATACTAGGAATTAGTGCTCTGCATTTAACCCATCCTAAGTGCACACACACAGCAGTGAACACACACACACACACACACACCGTGAACACACACCCGGAGCAGTGGAAGAGATAGGTATGTTTATGCTCTGTAAAGTGAATTAAATGCCCTCTGAAATGTTTTATTTGATTTAGTCAATTTCATGGACAAAAGATTTTTTTTTGCTTGACATAAGGAAGCTGCATGCTCTTAGAGAGGGAAGTAGCACGAGTCCTGAATGGTCTGGGGAGTAGGGATATAGTGTCTCTGATCCATTACCACAGTAGATGGCGGTAATGCTCTTTTAAGAATGCGAACCGCCAATAAACTCAAAGAAGAAGAAGAAGAAGAGAGGGAAGTAAGTGTTTTCAAATGGCAATTGGGGCAAGAGCCTTAAAGACAAAGGATGGGATTATGAGAAACCACAACAGGAAAAGACAGTCTGTCACAGGGCAGAGAAATGGCTGTGCCGTGACTTGTTTAATAGGGTTAGTGAAGCGGAGTATTCTGTCATGCTTGTAACACCTGTTTAAAATGAATTATAAGAAATGTGATGGAAAAACTTTAATAAATGAAAATTCTGAGTGGGACTGTTTTTTTTTATTAAAACAAGAAATTTTATTTGCAAAGTGCTATTTTTATGCATATATACCGAATATAAATTATTAAGAACTATAGATTATATCTGTTTTATAGATTGCCTTATACATTATAACTGTAAAATATCACATCAAAAACATTTTAACATATATCCCAATTTGAATAGAAACAGAAGTTTAACAAATGCAGAGTTTTATAAGATCCTTTTTGATTTTGCTGTTGAGACAAACAACCGTGTGATGTTCGCAGACAGATGCACTGTTTCTTCCAGTGCAGCAGGTGACGCTGTTCAGCACTCAAGTCTCGTCGGTAACGTCACTCCGACCATCGAAGAAACGCGAGAAGACATCATGGCGGGATTAATGAAATCCGAAAGTGGCTTTGGAATCGAAACTGTCATATTGAAAGTTATCTTGACTGCTGTGTTGTTTTTATTTCATTTGTCTCAAACGTCAGGTAAGCAATAGTTATGGTTTAATATGTTATGTTTTGATATATATTGCTTTTCATGAAAGTCAAAAATCCAGTATCAAAATATTAGAATATTCCCTAAGATCAATCAAAAAAAAAAAAGGATTTGCAAAACAGAAAAGTTAAAGTTCTTTAAAGTATGTTCATTTATGCACTCAATACTTGGTCAGGGCTCCTTTAGCACAAACTCCAGCATCAGTGAGGTGTGGCATGGAAGCGATCAGCCTGTGGCACTGCTGAGGCACTATTGAGCCTTCAGCTCGTCTGGATTGTTGGATCGGCTTCTTTCTCATCTTTCTCTTGAAAATATCACATAGATTCCATATGGGGTTCAGGTCAGGCATGTTGGCTGGCCAATCAAGCACAGTAATATCATGGTCAGCAAACCACTAGGCAGCATCTCCATAAAGCTTGTCAGCAGATGAAAGGATAAAGTGCTCCAAAATCTCCTGGTAGATGGGTGCATTGACTTTGGACTTGATTTATTCTGTAGGGATGGTCATTTAATGAAACTCAAATGTAAATATTCTAATATTTTGAGATACTAGATTTTTTACTTTCATGAGCTGTAAGCTCTAATCAAAATTAAAACAAAAAAACTTTAGAAATGTTTTACTTTACTTGTAATGAATCTAGAATATATGAAAGTTTAACTTTTTGAAATAAGTTATATTCAATTTTTTTGAGATGCACCTGTGTATCCAAAATGTGTTCTTGTTTTAGGACAACTGATTAACTTTTTTGATCCACTTCAAATGTTGACTACTGTATGCATATATACACAGTAGTCAACATTTGAAGTGGATCAAAAAAGTTCATCAGTTGTCCTAAGATGAGAACACATTTTGGTTTTAGGACAACTTTGATGAAAGGTTTTGATCCACTTCAAATGTTGACTAGTATAGATAGATTCACACAAAGTATGACTCTGTCATTTTCATCTTCATGCAGGTGCCACCCGTCCCATTATAGAAGTTAAAGATGGACAAGAAATCAAAGTACAAGCCGCACAACATTTTTGCTACAATAACTCCATCGTACCTGGATGGAGGGAAACATGGACTAGAATACAGGTAGAGGACTTTTAACTATGACTCTTGTTTATGTCGCCAGTAATGTTTGCATCAATATTGACAGCACCTTCCTCTTATTTGATCAACAGGTGAGAGTGTGGAGCACTGCAAAGCTGAAGGTGACGGTGGTTAATGATGAGCAGGACCTGCAGGAGCTTGAGCATTTCAGCATCTGGAAACTCGTGCAGTACTTCGTTCGTGAACAGACCAATGAGACCTTTGTGAGCGTCAGTCTCTTTAACAACAAGACCTGTTTCAGAGTGGACCCTTCAAATTCCCGTACACTCTATACAGTACAACCTAGTCGACGTGAGTTGAAAACATGTTTAAAAGAAAAAGTAAAAAAATCCAAATAGAACTAGTATAGATAGATTCACACAAAGTATGACTCTGTCATTTTCATCTTCATGCAGGTGCCACCCGTCCCATTATAGAAGTTAAAGATGGACAAGAAATCAAAGTACAAGCCGCACAACATTTTTGCTACAATAACTCCATCGTACCTGGATGGAGGGAAACATGGACTAGAATACAGGTAGAGGACTTTTAACTATGACTCTTGTTTATGTCGCCAGTAATGTTTGCATCAATATTGACAGCACCTTCCTCTTATTTGATCAACAGGTGAGAGTGTGGAGCACTGCAAAGCTGAAGGTGACGGTGGTTAATGATGAGCAGGACCTGCAGGAGCTTGAGCATTTCAGCATCTGGAAACTTGTGCAGTACTTCGTTCGTGAACAGACCAATGAGGCCACCGTGAGCGTCAGTCTCTTTAACAACAAAACCTGTTTTAGAGTGGACCCTTCAGATTCCCGTACACTCTATGCAGTACAACCTAGTCGACGTGAGTTGAAAACATATTTAAAAGAAAGAAAATTCAAATGGAACGGAAAACCCATTCCAGTCTTCATGCTCTGATATGATCGGGACTGATATTGATTTTGAGATTGACATTGGTTTTTCTCTTATAGATTTTGACGTCTACTTATTTTTGGTTTTTCTGGCTGGACTGTTGCTGTTCTTTTTTGCAGATTCTCTGAGCAGGTAATTGAAACTATCTGTTTATATACAGAATAGTTAACCCAAAAATGAAAATTTGCTGAAGATTCACTTACTCTAGTGAGTAAAATGATTACAAATGATTATTTGAGTGAGCTATTCCTTTAATCAAAAATTTTAGCCAACTCTGCTCTTCCTTTTCTTGGATGGAGTAACAATTTGGGTTGTTAGTTTGACGTAGTGTTTGTAACTCTCAGTGCTTGATCTGTCTTGTAGAAGTCAAGTGTTCTACTACTCTGCTGGCATGAGCACTGGAATGATTGCCTCTCTCATCATCCTCATCTTCGTCATTGGCCGTTTTCTACCCAAGGTAGATTCCTGACATTCTTTAATGTGTTTTAAACATCTTTCTCTCTAGTCTCTACCATTGAGCATCTCAGGATTTTGTTCGGCTTTTTTTTTTACCAATTAATAATGAGATTTTATTAAACGGTCTTATTTTCAACATGTTTGTTTCCTTGGCCTGTAGAAAAGCCCATTTTATGTGCTGCTGATGGGCGGATGGTCTTTTTCTCTCTACGTCATCCAGCTGGTGTTAAGGAATCTCCAAATCATTCTTAAAGATCACTGGCATCTGGCTATCGGTGAGAGAACCATCAAACATTGTGTAATTCAACCCAGTGTCAGGTAGTAAGGTTTTAAGGAGAATTTTTGATTTTGACTTTTTTTTAAATACAAATAAAAGTTAAATATTTTTAATGTGCATAAAGGCTAACATAAAATACATTTAATTTTTGTAGTATAGCATTTCTTAGTGAAAGAATATTCAGTGTGAAATAATGGATGTGGATATGACTTGTATATGCTGGATTTGATCGATTTGTAAAAAGTGTGCTAAGGATTTTATTTATTTATTTTTATTTAATAAAAATGATTACTCGCTTTGTTTTTATGGTATAGCTTGTTTGCAGTCACGTGATTTTGATGACGCGCAAAATGCAGATGGAAGGCAGGAAGTGAAAAGCAGAATGGACTAGATGGATGAAAATCTTTACTGTACTTGTTTAAACACTATTACAAAAAAAAAAAAAGCACAACATGTGTTGGACGTCATCCTTATGTTATAAAGAGGAGTGATTTTTGTACTGATTTGAAATATTTGCCTGCTATTGAGGCGGTAACAGACTATTGGCAGTAAGCAGCTTGTCCTCCAGTGCCCGGTTGCATAAAGCACCTTAAGTTTTCCCTTAAGTATTGCACTTGTTGCTTGATTTTCCCATACCTATGGGAATGACTTAAGGGTGTTGCATATAATCCCTTAAACATTTCTCTTAGGAAAGGGAAACCAGCAACCCATGTTTTACCGTTGTAAAATTCTATGGTTGCCATGGACACATTAATATAGATAGCGGTAAGTTTTCACAGAAAACAACATAACATGGATAACGAAAAAAAAGAAAAAAAGAAATATTGAAGAAAACAACCAGACTTGAAATTTCTGTCATAATTTACTCTTCCTCATGTTGTTTCAAACACAGTAAGACTTTCATTCATCTTTAAAAAATATATATATATTTTTAATTTTCTCTCATAATTTCTGTCCATTCATTGAAGGACATACATTTAATCCATATGATTTATATTCAGATTAATATTCATGTTTTTTTTTTTCAGAAGCTCAAACATGTGCGCAAGTTCAATGCACTCACATTTGCGCTACCGTTGACCATATGAGATACAGTGGGTACGGAAAGTATTCAGACCCCCTTAAATTTTTCACTCTTTGTTATATTGCAGCCATTTGCTAAAATCATTTAAGTTAATTTTTTTTCCTCATTAATGTACACACAGCACCCCATATTGACAGAAAAACACAGAATTGTTGACATTTTTGCAGATTTATTAAAAAAAAAAAACTGAAATATCACATGCTCAGTATTTAGAGTAGAAGCACCCTTTTGATCTAATACAGCCATGAATCTTTTTGGGAAAGATGCAACAAGTTTTTCACACATGGATTTGGGGATCCTCTGCCATTTTTGCGCTACCGTTGACCATATGAGATACAGTATGTGCTACATATGTAATTTGATCAGTGTTTATGTCAATAAATGGCTAAATTAAAAGTTGTCATATCAAGCAGCCAATTGTGTCTTATTAGAAGACTTGGATTGAACCTGCTTGCCCCGTGTAACACTTAAGGTGCTTTATGCAACCGGGCACAGACATCCTATCACTCCAGAAATAAATTAAATCATAAAAAGTATAGAAGTAAACAACTTTTTTTTGTTAGTGGGTACATATGTAAGTTATATTAACTTGACAAATTTGTCACTGCACAGACAAGCGTTTTCAGACTCTGCTCCTCCCGACTGCAGATGCAGGTTTACAAGCCACTTTTCCTGTGTTTTTCAGTCAAATTCTTTCATTTTCCCCCCTGATGAACTACAACTTTTGGTACATGATAAAAGCTCCTTGTGGTTCCTTGGATTGATCGATTTGAGCAACCATAAAACGACGTAAAACATTTGATAGTGCACTATGTAGAAAATTACTTCCTGCCCTCCATCTGCATTTCACGCCACCCCTTGACTTCATGTGCAAACAGCCTATTATTTTTATTTTATTGGAATTTTACTAACATTTGAGTTATTTTGCTTAATGTAATTTTATTTAATGTTTTATTTTAATAAAAACATTTTCTTTTGTATTTATGCTAGTCTTGAAAGTACATCAGTTGCTGATTGTTTTTTATTTTGTAAATGCTTAGGTTATAGCATTGTGGTTGGGTTCATCAGTTTTGCAGTGTGTTACCGCTATGGCCCCCTGGTGGATAAGCGAAGTATCAACATCCTGTCCTGGACGCTGCAGATCTTCGGCCTTCTGCTGGTGTACGCTGGAATTCAGGTCCAGCAAGTGGCTCTGGCCATCATGATAGCTGCATTCTGCTCCAAGAACATGGAGTACCCTTCTACCAAGGTCTTCATGCTTTATCAGTGAGTATACAACTTTAATAAATGCTGTTCAAGTACATGTTAAGCAACGTAGTCATTGTCTTCTTGCTGAATGAATTCTCTGAAGGAAGCTGAAGCCAAAGAAACTCGAGCCACGCCATCTACTGACAGAAGAGGAATATCAGAGACAGTCAGAGGTGGAGACTCAGAAAGCTCTAGAGGAGCTTAGGAAATACTGCAGCAGTCCTGAGTTCAACACCTGGAAGACTGTCTCCAGGATCCAGTCTCCTCAGAGGTATGAGAGGATATTTGAGAAACAAGTATATAGTGTTAATAAAATTATGCCTTTTATGGAGAATGTCTTTAGAGAAACCTAAAATGCCAAATTATCTAATTTAGGTTGCTTGCTTAAAGCCTACTGTATCGTATTTGATACGCAAAATTATCAACAAGATCAAAACTTTGCTGAAAACTCTTCTCTACATACATTCTGTCATAATTTAGCAATTAAAAGACATTTTAGTATAATTCTGACTTCAGAATATTAAAGAAACATGCTCAATAAGACCAAAAATGAATATATTGAAAGAATGTAATGAGTCAGATTTGATTTTTGTCTTGTGCTCAGGTTTGCGGACTTCATTGAGGGTTCTCCACATCTGCTGTCCAATGAGGTGTCGGTTCATACACAGGAGTACGGGCTGGGTGGATCGTTCTTTGAGGATGAGCTGTTCTCCACTGATGAGGAAAATCAGGAGGAGGAGGAGGGCTGGGAGACGGATGATGATGTGAAGCCAGGTGCGGCATCTCCACGACTCAACAACACACGGGTGAAATGACTGATGACGCATATGAAAGAATTTAATTTAAGCAGATCTGAGATCTGTTCAAGTGTAGCATTCACTGTTCTTCTGTATGTATCTTTTGGAGGTTTTTATTCATGACTTCAGTTTCTGATGCATTCATAATGGACTATTAACAGTGAAAATGCCCCCATGTTTTCATGGCTCATGAGAAGGGCCAAAAAAGTTGTTTGATTTATTTTTCTTATGATCTGTTTTTATTTTTCTTAAATCTTTGAGTTTGAAATTATGCAGAGACTTCCTGTGTGAGGAGGGAACTGTGAACGCTGTGCTGTTACATGGACTGCATTTTATGTGTCTTGTTTGTAAGTTTAGAATACTAAAATACTGGATCGGAAGAGGCACATACATTATACAGTTTTTTGTGGCCATTGACTGGAGCTGTAAGTCTGTTTAGGGTCAAAGGATTATTTTTTTATGAATGAGTAATAAAAGCAGAGAAATACATACAGTGTGTCTTAATGTATTGGTTTGACTTTGTAAGCCAATAAATATGGTCAAATCTCTCATGAAATTCAGAAATTATGTTCGTCTTTGTAGTGACCACTTGGTGGCAGCATAAAATCTAACATTTTATATAGGGCACTGTTGAAACGAACATGTTTTGTGTTCACATGTATTCCTGTGCTTTACAAGAAAACCTACAAGAGTAGAGCGGAATGAGCCTTTTTAAATACAAAAATCAAACAGTGTAGATAATACTGCCACCCTAGTTGTAACGTACCATAGCACAAATATAACTAATGAAATTATTTTTACACCTGTACCTGTCATTCTTACACAGTGGAATTGCTGAAACTCTTAAAGATTTACATCTTTTATGTGCTTAAAATCCCCTTGTCAGCACCATTAAATAATTTCATACTTTAAACTTATTTTTGGAATAATTATGTATCAAGGGTGTGTTTTTTTATTTTTTATATTCAATCTCTTGAACATCACTATAGTGCGAAGCCCACTATATAGGGACATGGTGATGGGGAAAAATAAAATCGGAGGAAAAACAATACTTTAATATTTTTGCGTTCTCTCGCAAGACTTTCCATCGAGAAACTTGACGTTAGTTCACTGAACTAGAAAAACAAAATTTCAATGTTTTTTGCGAGCGAACAAAGGTTTAAAGGGGAACGCAAAACTTGTATGTTCTCTCATAAAAATATTGCGTTCCTCCGAAAAACTTTCGCTTGCTCGTAGAAATATGAAAATATTTTTTTCTCCCACTCAATGCTTTTGAGAATGCTCTCGAAAACTTGTTGCTACGAGAAAGTGTGCATTTGCTCGCAAAACGTTTGTGAAAAACTGTATTTCAGTATTATTTTTGCTAGCCTATGGAGGAAAGCAAATGTTTTGCTAGAGAAAGTTTCTCGGGGGAACGCAAACACATTGGAATATTATTTTTTCCCCATCTTATTTTTTTATCTATCACCATGCTAGGTACAGTTTATTTCATGCGCTTTAAACCGATTCAAATCAGCTCTTTAGAATAAGGTTCCGCAAAATTTTCACTTTTCTTCTGTCTCGTTTTTATTATTGCTGACTCACTTCTACATTCCCTCCTCACCTCTCCAGTAAATGAACCAGTAAAAATCATAAAACACAAAGTCATTCCGTAGCCGTCAGCAGAATAAGACGCAGTCCCTCTTTAACCACTGTTTTACGGCTGATCACCTTTTGGATTTCTTTATACAAATGCTGTGGTTTGGCTGACCTTCACCGATCAGTGCAGGCCGTTCTTACAGCAGGCTCTGGAACAGGAACACGCAGAAAGCAGAATTGCGAGAAACAGCAGATGCATTGTCTGTTCTGTCACAGCAGCGCCTCAGCTTTTGGTTTTGGATCCGACCGGCTTTGAAAGGCTGAAGCAAGAACAGATATCACAGCCTTCCTGGTTGCCGTTCTTCCTCTGCAGCTCATGCAAATGCTGTTTGCATTCCAGCGGTGACATCAGCGGTGCTCCCCTCGTGTCACTATAAACAACACAGGATTCCTCAGTATTCTAGCGCACTGAGTCAGAATACTATTTGCATGTGCTTCCGTGTTAAATAGACAGCGTGTGTTACATATGCTAGGCAAATCAGTGGTATAGGTGGGCCGAGGACACTATTCCCCTCCTTCTACCTCTTCCCTGAAATGCAGCTGGGAGACACCTGAGCTTGTAGGTGGGGATTCCCGTCCAGCTATCGGCTTATCGCAGTCGCTGGGCTTGCCCCGTCCAAGTGTAGGTGTGTAACATGTAAAACTCACGGATTTCCCCCGGTACACCTTCACAACTTATCCAAATGCGCGTCTATATTCATCGGACTGACACAACCGGGGCTGTGTGTACGGCGTGTGTTTGTTTAGCTTCCTCGTGGCTCATACTTACACCTCTTCCTTGTTCACCTGTGTGGTTTGTTGTTATCCAATAGGTGAGAGGCGAGGATTCCCACGTTAACTGTTCATCTGCATGTGGTTACATTGATCCTGTAGTATTATGATTGCTTTAGATGATTTACACGCTCCCGTGCAATGTGATGCAACTTCATGCCATTCTCTCTGAGCATCAGACCTTAACGTTGTGCTTATTATATGGAATAAACACCGGTGGCTAAGTAATGAGGGCCATATACTGCCGACACATGCAACTGTAAATGTCATTTATTTGATAGAGATTGATGTATGCAGTGATTTGCATATCATATCATTACATTAGGTAATTTGAGACTTTGAATATTAGTCCAAATGACTTCATGACTGAATCTTGTGCAAGAGCCATTTTAAAGGGGTCATATGATGCGATTTCAAGTTTTCCTTTCTCTTTGGAGTGTTACAAGCTGATTGTGCATAGATAAGATCCCTGAAGTTGCAAAGACTAAAGTCTCAAAACCAAAGAGATATTCTTTATCAAAGTTAAGACTCTGCCACGCCCCCCTAAAACGGCTCATTCTAACACGCCCCCACATATCTACATCACCATGTGGAAATATTTGCATAATGCGCCCAAATGATCACGCAAAGAAAGAAGGCGTGGTTTCAGGAACAGCAGTTAGTGTTGAAGCAGCCATGTCAAGGAGACGCTGTGTGTTTCTAGGCGAAAGCAAAAGCACTTTATTTAGCCTTCCGAAAGTAGATGCATTTAGGAATCTTTAAGATTACTTACAACAGAACAGCAATGCATTTTATGGACGACCGTTTCGTGAACCTAGGAGAGGAGGTAATTCTGACTTTGCTATGACAATCTGGCACTTCTGAATCAGCTACTGTAAGTATGTTTTGCTATTAGTTTAAGTATTTGCTATTGAAATAATGATCTTTTAAAAAGCATCATATGACCCCTTTAAGTACATCAGTGCAACACATTACAACTGGGTTGAAAAAAACTGAACATACTAAACCGGAAATTTGATGTTGAAACGTTATATTGTGACAATGTGGGGTCCAAAAGTAAAAAAAAAATTCATCTCAAATTTTAACAAAACATTGACTTTCAGATAGTTCAAATATTTCAATGCGCTGTATGAACTCCACAACTTTGTGTAAAGCTTGATGATCGTGATCTCAACATTACTTGAGAACCATCCAAAGACCATCTTGTCCTTCTGTACATATTTCACAAAAAGAAATGAACATAGAGAATATAAAAAGGGCAGAATATACCATTTGTATATTTGTGTTTTATTTTTAAACATTCTAAAACTTTCCACCTATTAGATTTTGAATACTACATTTTCAATGTGGTCTCAGACTTTTGTTCCCCACTGTGCATACTTTCACTTTTGTATTGTGAACAAATTTGATCCATGCAGACATGAACATTTAAAAAAAATCTATAACAATAATGTATGCCCACTATGGCAATTGCTTCAAATTGGAATGTTTCATGATATGATAACAAATTAAATAAATACAGGAATTCAAAGAAATCTAATATAACAGTGCTCTACGAGAAACTAAAGCAATAAACTTTTAAGTGAGCACTTTAAGATTGTTTATCATATCACATTCATACATTGTCACAGATCAGTTTTGCATTTTTGGAGGAAATTAAATGAAAAATCTAAATCAGTTTTTCTAATAATTCAACATAACTTATTTACTGCAGTTGTCCATGTTGTATATATACTAGAACACTGACAAAAACTCTGAATATTATAATTCAGAACTATCATGTTTTGCCCCCACAGTGACGGAGCTTGTTGTGGCAAATAGGTTTATGCAAAGAATATCAGCAGATGATAACTGGCACATTGTCTGGTGCAATGCAGTCAAAAACATCCTTGAATGTGATGAATCTAGAAATTATGATGGAGATCTAGAGATTATGATGAAGAGAAATTACAGACATAAGACAGGATTTAAAAAAAGAAACGCCACAAGTTGAATAAACCTGAGCATGGAAGGCCTTTTTTAAATAGTGTACTTTAGTCCAGTGCAGTTTTGGTTCCTTAAGGCCTTACGACTTTGGACCAAGGAAGCATCATATAGAGAATAAAGGAATTTCAGTCATCTCATCTCATCTCCATGATGCTACATCCCATCCAAGAGTGGCCTGAAGTGTCTTATCAGTATTTATTTATACCAAACAGACGAACTCCATGAAACTGAGGCAACTTGGGAAGGAGGACACTTAGTAGTGAACCTGTGTTGACTACGAAGTGAGCAGTATCATATTTGGTGTAGAAGCTGGCCAAGATGTACCTATGAAAAAAATAACAGCATTTAATGTAAATATTATAATTAAATGTAATGATTTTACTGTAAAATATTATATATAATTGAGAACATCAAATAAATAATATATAATTATAAAAAAAATACAATAAAGATATAAACAAAATAATAAAAGTTGATATAGAATTGTAAAAAACAATAAGTAATTTTAATTACTGATTATAAGAAGTAATAAAGTAGTTTAGTAAGTGCATATAGTCCTATTTCTGTCAGTTACTACAGAAATATGAATATTACTCACAGTACAATAGGTGAGATGGTGAGGAACTTTCTTGACGCTGTAAACTGGACACCATAGTCCATCTGCTCCCAGTGAGTGAGCAAACGTGCCTTGCCTTGGTCCGGCGTCTCAAACGGCGTGCCTTTGACAGTATGTAAAAACAGATACATCGCCTAGACGGCAGAGAAGTGAGTTAACGCTTGACCACTGAACTAATTTGTTTATTCTACATAGACTATAACAATTACTCAAGCTTGACGTGGCATTATTAATGTTACTAATGTGTCATTTAGCTGATGCTTTTATTATTGCTTTAGTGTTCTATGAAGGACAGACAATGGGGGTGAGTAAATAATGACAGCATTTTTGAGTGAACTCTCTCTTTAAGAGTGAAAATGTTTTTTTTTTTAAGAAATAGTTTACCCAAAACTGAAAATGTGCTAATTAATTAATCACCCTGAGGCCATCCAAGATGTAGCTGAGTTTGATGGACTAATTGATGGGCTGGAGTCTTGTGGATCATGATGTTTTTATCAGCTGTTTGGACTCTCATTCTGACGGCACCCATTCACTGCTGAGGGTGAACTGGTGAGCAACTGAAATATTGCTAAATTTTTCCAAAACTGTTCAGATGAAGAAACAAAGTATCTACATCTTGGATGGCCTGAGGGTGAATACATTTACAGCAAATTTTCATTTTTGGGTGAACTATTCCTCCAAAAAAAGAGAGCGAAATCATTTTAAAATAATAGTTTACCCAAAATGAAAATGTGCTATTTATTTAATCACCCTGAAGCCATCCAAGATGTAGATGACTTTGATGGACTAATTGATGGCCTGGAATTGTGTGGATCACTTGTGGATTATTGTGATGTATTTTATCAGCTGTTTGGACTCTTATTCTGACGGCACCCATTCACTACTGAAGCTAAATTGGCGAGCAACTGATATACTGCTACATTTCGCCAAATCTGTTGAAGATGAAGAAACAAACTCATCTACATCTTATATGGCTTGAGGGAAAGTAAATTCTCAGCAAATTTTAATTTTTGCCTTAACTATTCCTTTAAAGATTTCTTGCATGGACTGACCAGGTTGTGTATGACATTGGTGAGCGTCCACACCACAGGCACACTGAGGAAAGGGATGCTGAGTAGGACCACATGCAGGGCAGTGGTGAGCAGCAGGTAGGCCAGCCAGATCCCCCGGCTGTTCATCACCCGCGTGTTTGGGTTCACCTCGCTGTGAGCAACGCCCACATTCATCCTGCACGAAAACAACAGCCGTGATATGCTTCATGCAAACACCCAAAGAAAGCCATTAAAAAACAAATTAGGATGCCTTTTAACAAAGACCACACTCTTTACAATGAGACATTCGTTATCACAATTATATAACATTAACCTCTGCAACCATAACTTGTTTGTGGTTTATTTAGGGGTGTATACGACCGACCGAGTCTAATATGTACTTATAGTATGTACAACGTTCATGCAGATTTGTCATCCGAACACTGTTAGCTATCCGGCTAGTGGATTCAATAGTAGTTCAGTCGCTGCTGATAAAAGCTGAAGAAATGGCTCCATGAAAAAGAGCCATGTTTGAAACACAAATGAAACCAGCAATCAAAATTGCTCAAAATGCAAGTTAAAGTACATTAAATAGTGTAAATAAAGAGCTAATGTTGTCATATAACAGCCACCCACCTTGCGAAGTAACCAGGAAATAGACAGTCTGCGGCTGTGTTTGAAAACCTAGCGAGTCGCCTGCGTAGACAGCATCCTAAGCGCGTGCCGGGCAGAGCCGATGACGATGTCTAGCAAGCAGCGCACTAGGTTTGAAACACAGCCATAGATTTTATCCGCCCTCTGACCATTACTACAACGAGGATTTATTTTAAAACGTATTTTACCTTGTTTTAATTTTAATTTCAAGTATTTAAAAGTATTTTTATTTCAAATTTTATTACCAGGGTATTTTTGCGTAAGAGTTTATTTAGATATGTCAGCTTGTAAGGATGTCTATGTAAGGATATGTAATTTATTTATTTTTTTATTCTCAAGTATTCTAATATGATCTGATCTAATATGATCTAATTAATATAATTAGAGTAATATAAAGTAATATAGATATATTAATATAATAGGCTATAGCCTAGTAATATAGAGTAATATAAAATAAATATTATTTACTGTGTTTGTATTACTTTTTTCTTTTAATATGTTTGTATCTTCATAATTCTTAGTTTGTAGTAAAGCTTGTATATTTTATTACACTTCCACAAGTACTGACATTGTCATTTATGTTGTACGTTTGACAAATTAAACTTTTAACATTTAAAAAAATATTAATAGACTGTATTAAAAATATTTCATGAGTGAAAGAAGTTATCAGAGGTGATATCTAGAGTTTTTATAGATTCACTGGTAGTGGCAAGATTCCTACTTCCTTTTCACATACTGTGACCACAGGACAAAATTCACACATGTAGCCTATGTCATAATTAGAAGAATGATAAGAATGATATTTTAGCAGTGATGTCAGAATATATCTGATGATGATGCTTTCACTCTATTATTTGTTAAAATTTTTCTTTGAAATATATTTTTAATTTGTTGTTCTATGTGTCTTTCCTGTCAAAAGGGAAACAACAGTGCTGTAATAAGTCAATAATGTGAACTCTGTCTTTGCTTGTTTTGTGTGTTTGTTGGTAATCCAAGTTCCCTTTTGTAGGTATGACTTCATTCTTGACAGGACAACACACACACGTTCCTGAGAGAACTGAGTGGCGACAGAATCTCTGAGTTTGGGACATATTTTGCAGGAAGCTTCATACCGCCGTAAAACGTAGCATGAATGTTTATGGAAATCACATCTTCCCTCTCTTTTTACAGAGAGCTGTTGACCAGACTGGGAAATTTGACCACATTCGCTCAGTCATTTCCTTGTTGATTAGAGCATACTAGTACAGTAGTACTAGTAAAAGTAATTTGCCTACATGTTAGTTCTTCAATTAATTTATTTGTTCCCTCAACAAAAAATAGGCTACACATGAATGAAGACAATAGAAGACTTGTTGATATATTTATTAGCTATAAATTACACACTTCTTTGGAAGTTATTCAAAAACATGTTACACATTGTAATAAAATTGGACAATAAATATAGAAATAAATAAGAACACAATAAATAGTTCTATAAATATTTCACCTCATGTCAAGCATGAACTCTTAATGTTAACGCAAGATGTTATTAAATCCATGTTATTATAACACAGGAGAACCTTTGAAGAAGCAGCAAAAGCTGTTTGAACGTTTTGACCAATATGATCACAACTGATATGTATCAGTCTTTTTCCTCTCAATCTAACACTGTTTCATCTCAACTTTAGGAGCTTCTGTGGACGCCAGAAATGAGAAGACGCGTGCAGATATGATAGAAAAGGAGTAGAGCCTTTCCACGCTGTCCCGGCACAGAGCGTTGTCATACCAGTTCACTGCAGTCAAAGGATGGTCCACCACTGGTTCCTGATCATCAAACAAGAACAATAATGAAATTAAAAGTGTTTACTAGAGAAACCGATGCAGCAACAATTTACATACGAAACTTTCCAGGAGGATAACAGATAAGGATGTGGGAACAACTTTGTGCCTCTTGCTGGTGGCAGGTGTCCAGACATTATATCAAAAGGAAGTACATGAAACAATAGCAAAGATTTTTAAATAAAAACAGACATAGGCCTACCTTAAGCATGCGCAGGAGGTCTCCGGTAACGTCTGCGATCTCGTTGGCACGCGCTCTCCACTCACTGCAAGCTGAATTCTTAAACACGCCATTCTTGTGGAAAATTCTGGTGTAGTTTTTCAGAGCAAGAACAATTCTTGATTGACAAGTCTGAAATGCAAGACACATAGGGACAAATTACAACATTTGTCAAAGTAAACACTTTTTTGTATAGACCAGTGTTTCTCAACCCTGGTCCTGAGCGCCCCCCAACACTGCACATTTTGTATGTCTCCTTTTTCTGACACACATTTCAGGTCCTGGAGTTTCTTTTTTAATGAGCTAATGAGTTGAATCAGGTGTGTTTGATTAGGGAGACACACAAAATGTGCAGTGCTGGGGGGCGCCCAGGACCAGGGTTGAGAAACACTGGTATAGACCTTAGTCAGGTTAGATGTCATATTGAATTTTATGTGGATGAAAATGAGGCTGTGAGAGATGCTACAACTACAATCGCTCACGCTGTATAAAAGTTTATAATTTTCACAACTTTAAAAACTTTTATGGAGTTTTTTCCCCTATTTTTTCTTAAAAACGCTTCATTAGGTGAACAATTGGAATGTTGTTAAATAGCATTACAAATATTCTCATTCCTGTCAAAAAGTTATAGTTGATCTACAAGAGAAATGAGAAAATCATTACTATAAAAACATGCATCTGAATTATTCCGTTATTTACCTCTTTGTTGCTTTGGAGGCTCAGTGGGTCACATGTGTCAATCGGTCTTATAGACACTGGAGGGTCATCAATGATACTTGAAATTGTTGGAGACTCAACCTGCATTGAGCATAAAATGCGTTATTATTATTAAGAACTCAAGAAGGTGTCTGAAAAAAATCTTAAAAGAAATGAAGATAAGTTATTGTAAAATGAATAGATCTACATCCTTACTGTACGTACCGTGATGTATAAATCTCTCGCCATCTCATTGAGTTTGATGGACAGCGCTTTACACTCCGAGAAATTCACCTCACCAGCTGAGCGCGCAGGAGCTCCACTGGCGCTTGACAGCGCTGATAACGCCACGCAAAATACCAATAATAATGATGAATCCATAGTTACAAAATGTCCTATAGAATCTGTTACAGTGTATCCTTTCTTCTGCAGTGCTTAGAAGGCAAATTGCTTGTAGTGGCTCCTTTGCATCTCATTTTTATGGTGGGGAGGTGAGTCACCAGGATTTTCCCCCGACAGGTAGCCTGAGACTTAACCTAAGTAGCTACTTTGAGTTTCGATTTCATAAAAAAAAAAAGTGTTGTTCTTCAAATTTCATTCTCCAAGATGCTCAACATAATAATTAAAACCTTGATGAGCTCAAATAATAATAATTATTTTTATGAGTAGCTCCATGACGCCATCAAAATTGAGTTTGAGATACCTATAAAGACGTGAAATACATTAAATATCTTTTGAATTGTTTAAACCAGGGTGCTAAGTCCTATTAGCTAATTATGGGGGCCAATTGTGGTTTGGGGGTCTTGAAGGGATAGTCTATCCAAAAAAATGAAAATTCTGTCATCATTTATTTAGCTTCACACCATATGACTTTACCTTCTTCTGATAAAGATTTTTGGAAAAAGAATCCATCTCTGTGTCCATATAATGCAAGTGGATATTCACCCAAAAGTTGACAATTAATTGTTATAAATAAGTGATGGTTTATATTAATGGGAGAATTTTCATTTTTGGGAGAAGTATCCCTTTAAAGGTATATATCCTTTTTACAAATAACAAATGTATGTTATGGCCTTTGGCCAAAAATAAATGTTGCATTCTATCCAAACATATTATCTTAAATTTTATTAAATTTTAAACATTTTTAAATAATTAAACAAACATTTAAATAACATTTTAAAATGATTTTTAATCAAATTCAATTATATAGTTTTTACGTTTCAATGCAATAAATAAATAAATAAAAATTAAAATAAATAGATTTTAAAAATGAACATATACGTATGCTTCAGCAGCATCCCCTAACCCAACCCAACCCTAACCCTAACCCTACCCTACCCCTTACATAAAACCTGTTTGCTTTGTTACACTTTCAGATAAACATCATTTACTATTTTTAATAATTGTTTTCCCTCGTGGGGACCGCAGGTCGGTCCCCACAATGTCAAAAATTTCAGGATTTAAAATCCTTGTGAAGACATTTGGTCCCCACAATGTAGCATAAACAAGTACACACACATGCACACACACACACACACACATATAAATTATGTTTTAACATTTTAACATTTAATTTGTTTATTGTATTTCTGACACATGTTTTTCCTATGGTACTGGTGCTGATTGTGGTGTAAGGTCATATATGAGTGGAATTTTTTTGTAAATATTCTAACAAATATTATTAGTTAACTATTAAATTTGAAATTTTAAAGAATTGCCATCAACCAGTCCACTGAGGTGCTGTACTAAAAAGAGGGCACAACAAAAGTGATAGGGGAAGTCTGATGATGTAACTTAATAAATAGACCTAATGCTGAACCATGCTATACTAACATAACTAACCTAGTATTGTTATATACATTTTTACATAAGCTCCAGCTATTTATATATGTATTTATTTATTGGACTTATATATGTATTTATTTTTTATTGATTGGTTGATGGAGTCATTGAAATAACGTAGAGATCCGAGTTTCACATGGACTTGTGAGCCAAGGTATTTTTGGAGTGTACCTCTATTTTGCTGACAAAAATCAGCATTAACTTAGAACTCTGCATTACATAGTAACAGGAATTTTCTTCCACCTCGACCAAGCACATATAAGATTCATGAGAATTTAAGGTGGTAAATCTCCTCTGCAGGTCTTCCCATTCACAAATGTTTCACCAATTCATTGACATTACTACATAACAAAACAATTCATCCATTATAACTGAAATGATAGAACTTCCAAAGCTGTAAACCTAACAACTTTTCTTAGAATCCTGAATGAGATCAGATGAGTTCCCTCATCTGAAAGTTTTTTTTATTATTATGGGAGGAAGTGAGACTATGTCCACAAACCGTGCATACAGCAAGCACACAATTTCTTCTTTCCTGAAGACAGCTGTCTGCTTGTAGTGATGTAAACATCTACCTTGATTGATCCTATAAGTTTCTGCTGACTTTTTATAGCTTCTGGTCATGTTTGTCTTCAAACTGTCCTACCTTACAGACCCTCTCATCAATAAATAGCCTAACCCTACCACATTTAAACTTGGGAAATTTTTCCATACATTCATTTGACATGTCAGGGAAATATTTAAGGTTTATGATTTGTTTGTGTTATTATCTGACATATTTGAGACTGAGTTGTATTAACAAAAGTCTTTGTATTTTGGAGCCAACAGATCATGCAAGTCACATAATTATATAGGCTAATTTCTGTTTTGATAGATAGATAGATAGATAGAATCTAATGTTCTTAACTTAAATAATATTTTCATTTCAAACACTCTTAAAGCCCCTATGATGATTCCGGATGCTGTTCGAGCTAACCCGGAAGTGCGTGCTTGTTATTGTTTTGAATGAAGCGAGTAGTATGAGCATATGGATCCGAGGATAACCGTATTTTAGAGGTATGATTTATCCTGTTAAATATTCACAATTCACGATTTAAGTCCCTTCCTGCTAGTTTGTTGAAAGAACTTTATAAACGAACTGAAATCCCGAGTATAGATGTCAGACGTGCCATGCACAGAAATTAAATAACGTCTCTCTTTTATTCGGATGTATTTTTGCACGCGCATTTAAAAAGATTACGCTATAATCATCATTTGAATACATTGCGGTAGAATACCGGAAAACAGTCACACACTTCGATGCAATAACATCCCGTTTTCTCACGAAGTGTGCAACAGTATTGCTGTGTTTCAAACCTAGTGAACTGCCTACCTAGACAGCAGTTTTAGGAAGCATAGGCGCTTAATTCAGAATTGGAATGTGCCTGTTGAACTCATGATGCCTAAAAATGCTGTCTAGGTAGGCAGTTAACTGGGTTTGTAAAAGCAAATATTAGATACATTGGTAAAAATAAATAAATAATAAAATAATTTAAAAATCTAGCATGTTTTCATGGTAACATTTTACATGATGCATCTTCAAGTCAATAAATCTTATTGTCACTAAAATTAAAAAAATTGTAGGGAGAGAATGTTAGCTTTTATTTCCATATTTTAAGGAGAAATTTGGATGGTAACAGGCTACAAATTCATTGCATTAAGAAGGAAGACGTAAATAATTATATGTATAAAACATCAAACAAACAAATATATATATATAAATATATATATATATATATATATATATATTTGTTTGATGTTTTAAGAACAATACTTACAATACACATAGAAATAGACATATATACACAGAAAAACACAACAATAAGTCATATATATTTTTAAGGGACACAAAAGGACCCCTTGACCCCATTTCCTATCCCTCTAACCCAGCACCACCATCCTCATGATGAACTTTGAGGGTCTGGACCCGGGTTTGGGCGAGTACACGCCCGGCCTGGACTCTTCAATGGACCCGCGGCTCGACCCAGCGCTGCTGCAGGGCGTGGAGCTCGACCCCGACGCACTGGCTGTTCCCGTGTCCGAATCCATGCACATAGTGGAGGGCATGTACTCGGAGCTGCACAGCGTGGCTGCTGAAGTTGGGATCCCTGTGACGGCAACACATTTCGATCTGCAGGAGGAGCTGCTGTGGATGGGGAACCACCGGGTGAAGTCACACATTTATTGCTGCATTTATGCTACCAGTCAAAAGTTTGGAATAATTAAGTTTTTTTTAAAAATGTTGTTCAAAGAGGTCTCTTATGCTCACCAAGGCTGCATTTAATTGAAAAACACTTATATTGTGAAATATAACTACAATTTAAAATTGTAATAATTATTTTAACATATTTTAAAGGGGTCATATGATGTTGCTAAAAAGAACATTATTTCATAATGTACGTTATTGTTTCTCCTCTATGCCCTGCCTTTCTTAAACGCCTCGATTTTTACAAAGCTCATCGGTCTGAAAAGGGAGGTGTGCTCTGATTGGCCAGCTATCCAGTGCATTGTGATTGGCCGAATACCTCAAGCATGTGACAGAAATGTTACGCCCCTTACCATACTGTGTTTCC